>NW_027210859.1:455000-486793 GCF_029030835.1 Brachyistius frenatus
TAACAAACAATCACACACTCACTCCAACACGTAACACATGTAGTTAAATATAGTTTTCATGCTACCAGCTTTGTATCTTGACTGATTGTGTGTGTATACGACATATAGTGACATATCCAAACTTATCCCGTAAAGTTTTAAGTAATAAATTAAACACAAAGAAAGTGTTTTACTTTTGTTTCTGATTACATGTTAAAGACATGGAGGATCATATTATTCAACAGATTAAATTGTTATCATCTAATTATGATTCGCTGTCAAAAACGTAAAGTAGCCTGTTGCACAACAAGCCATCCCCACCACATTCAGAAAAAGAAGCCTCTTATCATTAATGACAGTTTTACCAAAAGTAACTCCAGTATATATAATCATAACTGAGTAGTTTCACTCTACAAACACTTTTATTTGATGTCATTGTGTTCCACAGAGCTGTAAACCTGTTACACAGGCCAATGTAGGAGTGGTGTCCGATGGGAAACAAAAAAAAAAGAAAAAGTAAACAGCCTGATGCAAAACATCATATGTGTTTAAAAGCAAACATATCTGAGTAACATTTATTTGCAATTAAAAATTAAATAAGGAAACAAAAATCCAAAATATGAACTGCGTATGTTAGCAGCAGAAGCACACGTGCTTGGCGAAGTGAAAGCTGCATTACAACATACCAATGGACATCCTCTGCTCTCTGTGTGACTGCACACGTCCTAAAAAAAAAAAGTTGTACAACCAGACATGAGTGAAATCTGATCTCACCATCAAATAATTTGTGAAAAATATGCCTTTTATTTGCACATAACATAAACCTCAGCCTACAATAATGTACCCCGCTGCTTTTAAATATAGTAATTAAACCTGACCTAAACAAAAGACAAAACTTCCCAAAAGCACCCTAAATAGCCCAAAGCTTTAGAAAATATACATTTTTAAGATTATATTTAGATTGCTATAGATATAGATTAAATTTGGATCATCAGAGGAAGAAGCAAAGCCATAATTAGATTAAGATCGGCTGATATATTGAGGTCTATCAGCAGCCATTGGAAGTGCTCTTGAACAATACAACCTTTTACCTGCTCACACAGTTTTACCACTCTGAATACAGGCTGAGGATAAAAGCTCGTAACACATAAAATGTCTCTCTTTCTCTCTCGACTCTCTTTCTCTGGATATAGTCAGTATCTCCCTGCTAAGTTCCCCTAACGCTCCGGTGATGTAAAAATCAATGGCGAGGTCATCAGGTTTCCCTTGTTGGCTGCCCCTCCCCTTCCTGCCTGCAATTTAATAATACCCCTTTAAAGGCAGTGTTTAAGCCCCGCCGAGCAATTGTTTTGTCAATAAGACCTCCTTTTACGAATGTCTTAAAAGCATGGACAGAGAGGGAGAGAGAGCGAGAGAGAGAGGTAGTATTTAAAAGGGCAGAGTGGACGGACGAGGCTACTTAGGAAGGAGCTGCGTGGCACGTACATATATGCCGCTTATCGGGTTTCTGAAAGCACAAGGAGAGGAAGAGGTGAGGGAAAGAGAAGGAGGGAGGGGGGGGGGCGGAAAGAGAACGAGGCACAAGAACATAGGAAGGATGGAGAAGAAGCACTTACTGTTTTTTATTTTTTTTATTTTTAGTAACAAATTCCCACCGTGTTTAGTTTTTACTAACACTGAATCAAAATTAAAGGATAAACCTGGTTTACTACATGTTGGATCGGATTTTCTTGGACGGCTGAGGTGGCTTTTGTTTTCAGGAAGTTATAAGAGCCAAAAAAGTTGTCAGGCGAGATGATGAGACATACTTCAAGGGAAAACAAAACGCACAAATCAAAAGGCACAGTATCTATCACTTACAGAACAAAGTCCTGGTTAAATGTGACTTCCCGTACTTTCTACAGCCCTGTGCAAACAGTTTTCCCGCCCAGTGAGGACTTAACATTTTGTGTGCAGTCACTTCCTGGTTTTATCCCCAGTTTAAGCAGTTAAAGTTCAGATTTTACGATTAAATCTGGCACTTGTTACCATCAAATAGTCCCAGGTCCAAGCAACTAGTCACTTTGATGATTACAATGCCGATAAAGACGCTGCACGCAAGTAAGTTGTAACCAGCAGAGTTAAATATGAGAGAAACAAACAGGTAGATTGAGATGAGTCGCATCGCTGAGTGTGTTGACAAGATAGAGCGCGAGAGATGCTGGAACTTGTTCACAGAAAATCTTCTGAAGTGTGTGTGTGTGTGTGTGTGTATATGTATGTGTGTGTGCGTGCATGTGAGTGTGTGTGTTTTGGAATTAGCAGGCCAAGTTTCAGTCCATGCCCTGAAGCCTGTTTCATACACTGCAGCTCTGTCAAGTTGCTTCAGCCTGAAACTCCCTGACATTACAGCAAATACCACGCACACACAGACACACACGCACGCAAACACACACACACACACACACACACACACACACACGCACACACACACACGCAGAGGAACTCACACTTTTCACTAGATATGACCTCACCCTGCGATTTCAACACGGAGTTAAAATGTGAAAATAATTTCAAAAACAATATTTTCTTCTCTCAGTTTGAGGTCTGTTGCTAACAATAGCCGCTTACTGGAATCTGCAGCCTGTGCAGACACAGCCCCGTCTTTACTGTATTATGTCAACAGAAATGTGTGTAGACATGCGTGTGTGTGCGTGCTTATACACATATAGGTGTCCATGTGCAAAGACACTCTCTACACCAACCCCCCTCCACCCCCACCCTCTTTCTTCCTCTCACTCTCTCTGTTTCTCTTACATCACAGCACGCCGCCCGAGGCCAAACCTGCATTTGTCTTCATTCGCCCCTCTCTCTCTCTCTCTCTCTCTCTATCTTTTTTTTATTTTTTTTTATTTCATTTTTTATTTTTTTTATTCCCTCCTCTTATTCTCCCCACTCCTCTCGCTTGCTTTTCAACCTCCTTTTGTAGTCGGGGAGGAGGGGGTCCAAAACATGAAAGGGCGGCAGAATGTGAATGCCCGGGTCCGTGTCGAAGCGCACGCGGTCGCTGTCATGTACTCGCCGCTATCAAGTCGGTTGTTGGTCTCGCGCTGGTGTTTTCTCGTGTTGATCAAACACTGTTGTGACGTGACTCAGTGGGGACACAGAGCAAGTGTTTGGTGCCAAAATTAAATATCGAGGAAAAATAGGGCAGCTACTCCTACAATTAACAGACAGAAGACTGACACTGATTTCATGCAATTAAACATAAGTGACGGTTCTATGTAAAGGATTTGTAGACAAGGCAAAAAAAAAAAAAAAAAAAAAGCTAAGGATGTTTCTGCTGGCACTAACACACAGGTAGCGACTGCGAGTTTATATTGATGAGGGCAACTGATTAAGACATTGTTTTATAGTCCTTTATTCATATTTACCATCATAAAAAGTGGAAGGACTTTTATGAAATTGATAAGATTATTGGCTGGTTACTGTAGAAATGATAACAACTGATTTATACCCTTAAATTACTGTATATACAGTATATTCTTGCAACATGTGAATGCACTGAAGCCGATAAACTCAATATTGAAATGTAAGCATGTCAATTAAAAAAAAAAAAAAAAGATGTTATCCCATAATTTTTTCATTCAAAAGGTTACTCTCTCTCTCTTTTCCTTACTTCTGCTGACAGTGGCTGTGTGCTTCCCCAAAACTGTCTTCACTAGTTTCTGGGCAGTCAGACGGATCCCCATAGCGATAGCTGCTGTGACCCAGCGGGGGGGAAGTGACACGCGCAGAGACAGGATATGACACGGGCAGTATGGGGGGGGATTTAGGTCAGCCACTGTGTGTGTGTGTGTGTGTGTGTGTGTGTGTGTGTGTGTGTGTGTGTGTGTGTGTGTGTGTGTGTGTGTGTGTGTGTGTGTGTGTGTTTGCAACAGTCCCCACTGCAAAGCCCCGTCAGCAATATAGGCTGTGTGTGACACTGGTCATCGGCGCCTCAACTCAGATTTGTGCTAAGTTTGTGTACATTGTGAACAAAGTCATGCACCACACGTAGCGAAATGCATATGCACTGCACCCCCCACCCCTTAAAGCCTTAAAACCCACCAGTCAAGTGAAGTGCTGCTAACAGAGCTTCTACACGTGTACACACACACACACACACACACACACACAGAGCAACACACACTTTTCAATCCAAGCCCAAAGGCTAAAGGACACAGGCTCTGCCCAGGGTTGTGTTTGTGGAGTGGTCAGCACAGGGACGGCCATGTTGTTTCTGGGTAAAGCCGAGCTTCCAGCCGTAGCCTCTCTCTGGCACTGATGGATGACCGGCTAAATGAGTCCAAGACGACGGGGATGTTTGTGAAGGGAAGCAGGAACAGAGATAAAGACGGTGACGCCTGTCACACGTGACAGCTACAGGCTCCCTTCGGATGTCTTATTCCGTCTTTAAGTCTTTTTCTTTCTTTTTTTAACCTGTGCTATTATAGTCCGTTTTCCCCTCCCCTTTTTTCTTACCCATGTCTCTCCCACCCTCTGTTTATACTTTCCAAGTCCTATTTAGAAGTCAATGAGTGTTGCAAAGCCAGCTCAGTCAGAGCCAATGAGTTCATGTATGATTTTTAAGTGGCCAACATTTCCTCTATATAAGTCTGTGAGGCACCTGGTTGTCATGGACACACACATACACATTAAACACACGGAGCTCTTCTCCAGTGTTTGTGTGTGCGAGCGGTTACCCGGCCTGTTGCTCCACTCTGTAAAACCAGCTTTAGTGGTAGATTCATGGCTCTCTTAATGGACACTGGGCTCTTGGGTAGTCGAGAAACAGGGAGTGTGTGTGTTTGTGCGTGCGTGTGCGTTTGTGTGTGTGTGCCTCCATACTTGCATTTTATGTGTGTGCAGTAATGGGGATTAAGTGACCCCATGGCTGTTCTCAGTCTAAAGCTCCTTTTAAATTTCACACTGTTTTCTTAAGTTTCCCTCCATATGTGGCGCTGGATCCTGCTAATCCACCTCATGTTATTAGGAGCTGGATCAGCAGCCATGCATGGACCGAGTGTGTATGTGTCAGTGGGTGCGTCTGTGCAGAGCTACGCATGCAGTTGGAGATGGTTCAGGGGGTATTTGCCTGCCAATAAAGACTTATACGTTGTGCTGACTCAAAACACAGACCTCTTGTCTAGTAACAACCTCGCTGCAGCCAAACAGCAGTCAGACGTGGTCACGTGACACCTACATGACCTTACTTCAACTGTACGTGTGTGTGTGCGTGTGTGTGCGTGTGCACGTGTGCGTGTGTGTGTTCCATTATGTTTTTTATTTGCCCATGCACGTGTGTTTATGTCCATCACGGTGTCACAGCTAAACCATAGGTAATATGTAATTTTCCACTTTCTCCACAGACATTCAGTGAACATGTGGGGAGTTCAGGAAGCACAAAGGATCATGGGGTGGATCTGGTTGCATGTTGTGTGTGTTGGAGTTACAGCCTTATATGTAGCTGGTTGATTGGCCCTGAGCAGCTTGGAAACAATGAGAACGAGATTACGACGCTACGCGCTGACAAGTGAGCGCTTGCAGCACAATGAGTGCTGTGAGGTACATTTGCAACCGTGTTCGCATAGGTGTTTGTACTTGTTCAAAGCTGCACAGACAAATTAACGACAATCTCTTTGCACAATATCAGGTATGGCTTACTCATCAATAGTTACAGTTTTGTTTGTTTTGTACTCCTCTCAGCTCAAAGCTCTAACTAAGTTCTGAGGTCACAGGTAGAGGTTACTTTATTTTAAGTGGTCACATGTCTAACAGCGTGTACAACTTGTCTAAATACTCTTTCTTCATCATAGCAAAGAGTTAGAAAGATAAGAAAGATCGTTTTCCTTCATGAAAACGCATAAATCCATACCCTAACACAATCTGAACACTACAAAGTGTCACAAATGTGGAGAATCCACTCTTCAATGAAAACTGTTTAAGCTGTTCAGCAGCAATGACCCAAATATAAATCATGCAGACACTATAAATGCAACAGTAAAAGCCAAATGGAAAACTACAGTAGTGACTCGTTGTTTAAGGCTACATCCACGCTAATACGTTTGGCTAGATTTACACCGCACAGCCACACTACTGGTCCGATTTCTTAACCGTTTGTGGATTTACGGATGTGTGTTGCAAATAGAGTTCTGCAAGCAGCTGCGTTAGTTTATTCAAACTAATCTGACGCATCTAATCCCAGCATCTGACCTGAGAATGACATCGAGGAGAAGAGAAAGATACAGCGGGAGGGAGACGTGGAGATGTGAGAAGGAGGTGATTTATGAGTTAACTCGTCAACGGAGGAGAACAAGGGGAGAAACTCATAACTGTAATTCCCTCACACACACCCACATGCAGTGCGCTCGCATGCACGCATGCACGCACGCACGCACGCGCGCGCGCACACACACACACACACACACACACACACAGAGAAAGAGTGTGTGCAGGTACATGCGCATGACTGCACTGCCACCCACAGCTGTGCATAAGAGAATATGTGAGCTCTATAATAAAATAACTAATTACTTAAGAAGATGGAAATGTGCTGCATGGGACGCAGGATGAGATAGTAAAGTTCTGCAGGGATAAATGTGCGACACAGGAATGGGAATGAGGTGTAGGGTGTTCACTTCAACATGTACTATTGCTAATCTTGTGATGTGTAACTGCACTTGTGTGAATGCACAAGTGTGTAATTTTTGTCTTTAAATAATTTTGTCAGCCTAAATTGTGTCAAAATGCCTTTTATAGAGGACTTGTTTCCAAGTTTTGTGCAGAGAAACAAAGGGCATACACTCACTATTTTAGTTTGCGTTAGGGAGTGTGTGTGTGTGTGTGTGTGTGTGTGTGTGTGTGTGTGTGTGTGTGTGTGTGTGTGTGTGTGTGTGTGTGTGTGTGTGTGTGTGTGTGTGTGTGTGTGTGTGTGTGTGTGTGTGTGTAGGAAGGATATATGGGCCAGGCGTTAATTGTGGTTGAGCAGCAGACAATCAATGCTAGCCATGCACTGACAACCTGATGATAAGCTACACGGTTCTACCCGTCAGAGCTTGCTTTCTTTTTAGTGCTATTAAATCATATTGATTGGCAGGCAGGAGGAGTGTGTGGTTATGCAGTTATTTTAAGCGTCTCTCCGATTTGAATATGCATGTAAACCTCTGTCGGCGTGAGCTGTAATACGCTGCTGAAATATCCAGCTGTGTGTGGATGGAAGGTGTGTGAAGGCCGTGTGCAGATTTCTCTCAGATTACTAATGTAATGTTGGTAGTAAGTGCCGTGTGTGTGTGTGTGTGTGTGTGTGTGTGTGTGTGTGTGTGTGTGTGTGTGTGTGTGTGTGTGTGTGTGTGTGTGTGTGTGTGTGTGTGTGTGTGTGTGTGTGTACAGTATGCACACATTTGTGTGTTTCAGTGTGTCTCATATTACTAATATAATATTGGTAGTGGGATCGGGAGATGTGCATGTGTGAGTATGCGTGCCACAGATACTGAGAACTCCACATGAATTTAAATCAATGAGCTCGCCGAGTAACCTTTTGTATATCCAATCTGCATCTTTCCACTGCTCGTTATTAAATTATCCCCTAATTGGTCACGCAACAAAGGCAGCTGATGAAAAAGACAATTTCTTGCTTTTAATTGGGCATTTCACGTGTGCTTCGTGTACACCTGTGTGCGGCTGACTCGGCTCGGTATGCCCGTGTGTGTGTGTGTGTGTGTGTGTGTGTGTGTGTGTGTGTGTGTGTGTGTGTGTGTGTGTGTGTGTGTGTGTGTGTGTGTGTGTGTGTGTGTGTGTGTGTGTATGTGTCTGTCTCGGGTGTAATGAGAATAGGACATTAGTGAGGGCTTGGCAGACGCCGTCGGCAATCAGTTCCACTCTTTCCAGGGAAGGAAGGAGGGAGAGGGGTTGGAGAATTAATCCAGACATTAGCAATCTAAAGGAAGGAGAAATAGATTGGAGACGAAACAATAAAGATATAAAACGCACCCGGTCTCTTCACATGACTTAAGTGCCTTCATTTCTGGCACAACACGCAGCCAGCATGTTCTTTTATCCACATGTATCGTGGGTGCTTGCATGTGTCAAACATGTGTGCCCCCGGTGGGAATCCAACCCGTACCCCTCACAGTCTTCATACCCTGAACTATACGAGGCCAAATTTTAAGTCATGGTCCTTCCTCCGCGTTGTTTTTTTGCCCAACTTTAGGCGCACCACCAGCGGCGTGTCACGCCAAAATAGCCCAGCTATTGTTGCGCCGAGTGGAGCTGAATAGTGCAGTTC
Source organism: Brachyistius frenatus (assembly GCF_029030835.1). Classification (NCBI taxonomy): domain Eukaryota; kingdom Metazoa; phylum Chordata; class Actinopteri; family Embiotocidae; genus Brachyistius; species Brachyistius frenatus. Next base: position 463,285 of record NW_027210859.1, read on the forward strand.
ATTGTGTTGTGATGGGAGGCAGGGGAATGAACAGGCCATAAACACTGGCCCTATAGCACCCAGGGGTCGTGAAAAGGTGAAGTCTCACTCCGCTTTACTCTTCTCTCCCTTTTTTTTTTCTCCTCTTTTTTCCTCTCCGTCTCTCCATCACTCTGTATATCTCTCTCTGAGTCTTCCCTCTTCCTTCCTCTTCATCTCCCTCACTCCAACCTCTCTCCTTCTCACAGTCTTCCTCTCTGTTAGCTTATTAACGGTCACAGCAAGAGTGTCTGGTTTGCAGACCAGAGCCCCTTTGCTTTTTTTTTTTTTTTTCCCTCCCCACTCTCTCACTCCTCCTTCGCTCCCATTCTCCCGCTCTCCATCGCTCCGTTCCCCTGACTGCTATTATGAGAGGCATTTTATCCTTTGTTCCAGCCCCCATGGTGCATCTGGCCTCAGATATGGGGACGACGGGGACAGGAAACCGGCGAGAGTTTTTGAGAGGAGGAGGAGGAGGAGGAGAGGAGGGGGTCTGGTGGGTTTGACTGTAGATTCATTGCTGGGAGGTGGGCCGCCAGTTTCCACCATACAGGGAAGGAATGATAAGGAGAGCGCGAGCAGGAGAAGGAAACAGATACAGAGAGAGAGAGGCAGAGTCACAGTTACACTTGTGCTTTTAGAAGTAGTTAGTAATAACACTTTAGGGTGTCATTACAGCAGTAGCAATGATAGTGAAATTAGTACTGCCTCCGTCTTTTTAGTCCTTACAGTAAATAAGCAGTGGTGCCATGTTTCACATCGACTTTCAAGTCCATTACATTCCTCCCTGAGCCTCGCTGTACCAGGAACAAAGGCCCGACTTTCTAAGAAGTGCACACCTATTGCCAAAACAACCTCCTTTGTTGCATCAGTGTATTTCTGAGCGAGGTGGAAGGAACCGTGTTTTTTTTTGCAGGACCGATATTAAGAGGAAGGAAAGGAAATGCGCGAGAGAGGTGGAAGAACAGAGGCGAGGAGACAGCAATGGATGACAAGCAAGAGGAAGGAGGTGAGGAGAAGGAGAGGTCAACAGTGAGCCAGCGCTGGCCTCGAGATGACCTCGTCCTTCTGTAAAGGGTTCGGAGAGCGGAGGACACGAGAGGAGAGTTAAAGGAATGCTCAGGCCTCCTCAACCCTCCTCCTTGCCCTCTTTCTCTCTCTCCCTCCCTCGCTCCTCCTCCCGTATCTCCCCCAGCAAAAAACAGGGTAGCAGGGAAGGAAGGGAGGGGGTGTCGGTGATAAAACTCCAGACGTTCCCTCATTTGATGGTGCTTTGCCATGTCAGTGCATTCTTGCATTCCTCCTTTGCTATTTCTATTTCTTTCTCCCCCCTTAAAATTCCAATTCATCGTATACTTTATTGTAGCAAATACAGAACAAAAGTGTTGAAGCCGAAAGCTCAAAGGCGGACAAGATCGCTGCCACATTTGTTTGTCTTTTTCTCAGATTATTTCACCTCGCAGAAAGTTCCCCATGCAACTAACAGTTTTCGATGGAAACTTACACAATATAAGAAATCAATTATAGAAAAACAATGCAGGGAAGCAATCAGGCTATTAATCATTCTCTCGCTATCCGCCACCCTCTGTCTCCTCATTTTTCTGCAGCTCTGAATCTACAAGGTTATACAGGATAGATGGTTGGCAGAAAAAAAGCACCATAAAGAAGTTATGAAGAAGAAATATTTATAATAAAACAGCCACAGGGTTCCATTCGGTAATCAGGGGTCAAACTGATGCACCGTGCCAGTGTCCTTTTGTTTCTGCTCCTCCTTCTCTCCTCTCCCCATAGTGCTCCCTAAACGCTCTGTTTTGCAGCTTTAGAAGAGCTAGCGGGGCCTATTGTTTCCTTTAAGTTCAGCTAATGCTCCCCTTTCAGAGATGAAATAGAAGTGTCCGGTGGGGCAACAGCAGGAACACATAAATCAAGCCCGAAAGCCCCAAGAGACTTCTCTCCTCGGGGTCATCACAGGTCAAAGGGTCATTTCACAAGAGGTTAGGCTGAGCAAGACCAGAGCGCTGCCTGTGTGAGTGTGTGCAAGGGCGTGAATATTTGTGAATGGATGTAAGGAGTTGGGAGAGGGATTAAGAGTGTGTGTGTGTGTGTGTGTGTGTGTGTGTGTGTGTGTGTGTGTGTGTGTGTGTGTGTGTGTGTGTGTGTGTGTGTGTGTGTGTGTGTGTGTGCGCGCGCGTCAGTATGCAGTTGAAAATGAGGGGAGAAGCAGATGTAAATATGAGTAACGGTGTGTGTGTGTGTGTGTGTGTGTGTGTGTGTGTGTGTGTGTGTGTGTGTCTGTCTGTCTGTCTGTCTGTGTGTGTGTGCAATAAATGGTGTGACTGGGTGCCTTTTTTATAGGAGGTCACAGAGTAAAGAGGTTAGTCCAAGGCCTTACGTAAAAAAAAAATCCTGCTCCTGTGAAAACACACCGGCGCTAAAAAAAAGCTCCTGCTGTCACAGAGTAACACACGGTCACCTGTCTCGGCAGAGTATCGCCCCAAACAATGCCTCTCACCGGTGGCAACGTGACATGTTTCTGTCAGCAACACTTCCCACACTGCCGCGCTCGGAGCCAAGTGTGTTAAACAGTCAGCAATCTCGGCTCGTCGCGAGGTGGAACGTCTCCAACAAAGCGCGATGGGTTCGAAATGTTTCAAAGTGGCAGGGAGAAAATCACGGCTAAGCCTCACCCCACAAAGACCCGAGTGTTTCAGGCTGACGGGACCGCGTGTACGCCGAGGCTGCGCAAGTTTGCACAAGTCGGGGCAGTTCTGCGTTTTCAAAGACAACCGCCTCGGTTGTTGAGGTTGTTAAGGTTTGACTTTTGCTGTGGCTCTATCGGGGCTTTACCCGGACTTATGGGAGCATAATTACTCCATATCACTGTTATGGCTAGCTATAAGAAGTAGACCGATTTGGCAATGTGTTTGTTTTTGTGGTGTGTGCCAAGATTTTCAAGGTATTAGTCAGCAATTTTTGCTCCAGAAACTGACTATGTTTTTGTGTCCCTTTCTTTTCCCCTCTCTGTCCTCCATCCGTCCTCTTCCTCTTCATCTTCTTTCAGGTTCATTAACGCGAGGAGGAGAATAGTGCAGCCCATGATCGACCAGTCAAACCGTGCAGGCAAGTCTCCCGTAGTTACTGTATTCAAGTTGCGCAGGCGAAAGTCCACACTCCATGCACCCGGAGGCCCCTCAGCTGGTAAATACAGGACCGATGCCCCCTTTTTTTTTTTTTTTTGGAATGTCCAAAACCCTCAAGGGGCTTTCCCCCTTCGCTGTAATACTGACCACTAAAATCAAGAGCCAAAACATTAACAAGCAACTATTAATCAATTTGACATGACATTTGGGGTGAAAACTCTCTTTGTTAATTAAAAAAAATATAATAATAATTTGGCTGAACATGAGTTAATGATGCGTGGATTTATTTTTCTTCTGATCCTGTAAACAAAGCTAGCCGTGTTCTCAGTAAAGTTTGCTCTTAACCCGCTCCTCCCGCCTTCTGCCGAGCAGGCGAAGGGGAAAAAAAACACTCAATCCTTCCTCCCCGGCTCAAACCATAACATCAAGACAACTACACCCGTTTCTTTTTTTGGGTGACCGTTGTTTGGCTTTTTGGCTCCAGACCTGTTTTCACCCCCCCCCCCGCCCCTCCCCCTTCCCCCCTCCCCTTTTACTCCTTTAAACACCCTCCCTCAACCCTATTTGCGGCTGTTTCAGGGAGCGAGGGGGAGCGAGTGAGTGGTCCCCCTGGTGCATGGCTTGGTTTGGACTGCCGTAAACTTTATTACCTGTAATAGGGGTCAGAGGTCAGGGTAGCATTAGGGGCGCAGTAAAGTTCAAAGGCATTCAGTGGGGCCGAGGTCTTGCTTTTGCTTGACTGACCCCCGAACAGCCTGAATCCAAGGTAAGTGGATTTCTATGAGAGCAGAACAATGGAGGCGAGCGAAAAATAGGAACCCTATCAGGTTTCACTTATCGTTGCTGCTCAGTTATAGGCAGTATTTATTAGACAAAGCATCTAGGTAGGAGCAGATTCTGAGGCCATTCAGCGAGAATGACTTATTGTTGAAACAAAGGGAAACTGATTGAAGCTTTAGCCTGGAGTTAGTTATTGTTCTTTGATCATAATTATACATTGATAGGAGCAGTAATTATATTAAAAACATTCTAGTGTCAACTGGCAAAATGCCTTTTTTTTTTTCCTACACATGAAATATTAATTTAGTAGCAAGAATTTGGTTTAAGCCTTTTCAATCTGAACTGTAATAATGTACCGTTTAATAGCAGCAATGTTAAAGATGAAAAAGTTTGTTTTCAAAATGCCGTCTTAGAAAAATCCCAACCGTAGACACGTATCCCTTTAAAACGTACCTGTTGGCTGGTTGCGCTGTGCAAACAAACTTTATTCAAACCAAACATAACTTTTATTTTGAAATTCTAGTGGCGACTTCAATATATAAATGTCTATGAAACGATGCAGAAGACATCAAGGGTATTTCCATTTCATAAAAACCGTGCAGTCCTGACCTTTCATATTTGACTCATTGTAAACATATTCTAACATAAACGATACTGTCAGACAGTTTGGAATAAGACGATGAATACTTTGAAGAACATTTTGGGGTAATAAGGAGGTATATTATCTGTACTTTCTACTCGTCGTTCTGTCGAAACAGTTGTCACCTCTACCAGATGGCTTGGATCTCATTTTAAAACAAAAGTCCTTGTGTGTCTCAAGTGTACCACGGTGTGTGTGGAAACCTCAGTCCGATCCCTATTAGAGCATTTAGACGCATTAAGGTCTACCAGGGGCTTACAGTGGAGAGCCGGCTGCCGAGACATGGAGCACAGTGACGTTGAGAGACAACGGCGGCTTCCTGTGCGTGCACCAGCCAACAGATGATGCCGCTTCGGCCACTGAGCCTTAATTAAAAGCACTAATTGACCACTCTGTTCCCTCCCTCCAATCCCTCCGTCCCTCCCTCCCCTGTCTTCTCCTCCGTCCACAGTAAGTCAAGGAGCTCCCTACAATCCAGATGGCCAGCCGATGGGGGGCTTCGTCATGGACGGCCAGCAGCACATGGGAATCAGACCACCTGGTAAGGCTTCCTCTGCGTGTCTGTCCCTTTTCTTTCCTCCCTCGCTCTTCCCATCTTTCTTCTCTCTTTTGCCCGCTGTTGTTCGCTCATTTTCAGGCCTTTGTCTTCTTCAGTCCCTGCCCCAGCAGTCCATCCTCATACATTTTCCACTCCCGTCTGCTCAGATTCGCCTCCTCTTTCTCACATCTTTCGGTATCTTTACTTTATCTGCCATGATGGCGGTTTATTGTACCAGCACGCTCCACGTCTCTTCTCACACACAAGCACTTATATGGTTGCTGTGCGGTGGTTTAAGGGTAAGCTGTGCACCCTTAAACGCAATAAAAAAAAAAAAAAAAAGATTCACACACTCTCAAACACACACACACACACACACACACACTCACTCACTCACTCACTCTCTGCTACCTCCCCCCTCCCTGCATACACAACCCAGAACAGGTGTGGTCAATCACATTACACCACCGACTCCTTCCTCGCTCCCACTCCCCTCGCTCTCAGTCCTTCTTCTCCCTCTCTCACGCCATCAGGTCTAATCCCAGAGTTTGTCCTTAAGCTCCTCTCCTCCTCTATCCCCTGTTTTCTGGGATTCTCTCAAGTCTCTAACCCTATCTCACCCTCCCCTCAAAGTCAGCAGGTTTGGATAAACTGCCAGGCAACTTAACCAACCCCCCTCTCCCTCCCCCTCCACCCACCACCACCACCCTCTCCTCACCGACTTCACACACTTCTCCCTGCTAGATCCAGGGAGCTCTGTTGCTATGTAGTCTGTCAAATTAGTCTCACAGCATTAAAAAAAATTTTAAAAAATAAATAAATAAACATCACGGTATTTAGCTCGGTGTTGTTTATCCTTTCAGTTTGTAAACATTGTCCCGGGTTACACTTGATTATGACATTATAATATGCATGCAAACGAATAGATGATAAATAAACTGTAACTTAGATAACTTCAGTCAGACATATTAAAGCTTTTTGTTGTTGTTGTTGTTGTTGTGGTTTTGCCTTTAAACTTTCTCTGTGTTTCTCAGGACCAATGAGTGGAATGGGCATGAACATGGGCATGGAAGGTCAGTGGCACTACATGTAGCCCCGCCCCAGTCCGACCAATCACAACACAAAGGAGGATGTAAGTTCACACACATGCGCGCACACACACACACACACTGACTTACAGATTTTTGTTTTATACTTTCCAGATCAGCAGAGGAGTGCCTATACCATTTTTGAAACAGCTCTTTATACATGTATACGATCGGAGGTTCTGGTTTTAGGGTGCAGCTTAAGACGTTTTGTACAAATGTTCTACATGGTGTGGTTTCTTGCTTGGGAAATAGCTATTCTCCAGACTAATATATTTGGAAATAATTCATTAGATTTCATTTTTTTATTTTTTTATTTCTGTGTTCAAATGGGTTTTTGCTACAAACAGGTTCTTGTTCTTCCCAGGCAGATTTTTCCCCTGTTACTCTCTGTCTAACTCTCCCACCCTCGGCCTGGTGATAAGAGCCTTTGATCACAACCTTGTAACTCTCTGTGTATGTAATGTCTGTGTGTGTGTGTGTGTGTGTGTGTGTGTGTGTGTGTGTGTGTGTGTGTGTGTGTGTGTGTGTGTGTGTGTGTGTGTGTGTGTGTGTGTGTGTGTGTGTGTGTGTGTGTGTGTGTGTGTGTGTGTGTGTGTGTGTGTGTGTGTGTGTGTGTGCTAGTGTAGCGCCTTCGCTCTCTCATATCCAATAGCTACAGGACTAAACATTCTTCATATCAGGCAGGGGAGGTAAGAAAGGAAGGTCTTCAGGATTAAAAAACAAAAAAAAAGAAGAAAAGCAGAGGAAATAACAGACATCCAGTCATAAACAAAATACACAAATGTCAGTGATTGATGATAAACAGTGACGAATATCTGTTTATTATTTTGTATGACGGGATTTGGCACATATTTTTATTAAACGTGGGGCCGAGGGGGGGGGGGGGAGATAAGGCGGGGATGAGTTGGGACAGGGGGAGTGGGTGGTGAGATGGGGTGGAGGGTGGGGGGGACTGTGGGCGGGTTGGGGTGGGGTGGGAGGGGGCAGGTAGGACGTTGCTATGGCAACAGACTGATTGGCAAAAATGTAAGCAGTCGTTGCTGGTGCAAAGAGAGGGAGAGAAGTGAGCGCCCCTTAAGTGTCATAAATCTGCCCGGTTGCTGTTGATGCATGAGCCACATTAATACACACACTAACCAGCTCGAGGATCCCCCCCCCTCTTCCCACTCCCCCCCCCCCCCACACACCTCACCCACCCCCTTCTTTTCTCTCTGTCTTTCTAATGCTCGCTCTGTCTCGCTCCCTCTTTGTGGTTTTTCTCCCTGTCAATTTTTCCTCCTCCATCTCTTTTCACAAAACACCTTTTTTCTGTTTCTCTGTAATTCCCCCCCTCCCCCTTCTCTCTCTCTCTCTCTCTCTCTCTCTCTCTCTTTCTTTCTCTTCCTCTCACCTCGTTCCCCCCCCTCTCTCTCTCTTTCCTTCCCTCTCTCTCGCCCCAGGGCCAAACAGACTCCCACATAATTCTGGATGTATACAGGCTTGGTGTTGTCACAGTGCACAGTGTGTATATAAAGTGGCTATGGGTCCAATCGTACGGAAACACCATTGTTTTGTGTGTGTGTGTGTGTGTGTGTGTGTGTGTGTGTGTGTGTGTGTGTGTGTGTGTGTGTGTACACCGTTGTGGCTACATGGATACCACACACAAACATTTCTATGTGAAATACATGTGCTGATGTGTGGGTGCATTAAATGGGCATGTCTGGTGTAACTGTGTATGTGCGTGCCTGTATGTGCACGTGTGTGTGTGTGTGTGTGTGTGTGTGTGTGTGTGTGTGTGTGTGTGTGTGTGTGTGTGTGTGTGTGTGTGTGTGTGTGTGTGTGTGTGTGTGTGTGTGTGTGTGTGTGTGTATGGTAATAGGATTACTCCTGGCACAGGGAGGGGACACAAACTAGTGCAAAATGGAGGAGGTAGCCAGCAGGGTATGGAGCTTAGCTGGGCCTAATTGACTAGATCCAAATTAAATATGCCATCACCAGAGGTGTGACCAATGGATTTGACTTATTCAGTTTACAAAAATAGAGACCATTAACCCTCCACACAATGCGCGTGCGTGTGTACGTGCCATAGTGAAAATGTGCCACCCTTGTTTCCGTCACAAATGTCCACAACTAAAACAAAGACGGAAAACCTCACGTCGAATGGCATCTTTCAGGTTTGAAATGCAGGGAGACGTGGAAATAATAAAAAAAATTTAAAAAAAGGCTGCGCTTCAGAATGAGACGTGTGTGTGTGTGTGTGTGTGTGTGTGTGTGTGTGTGTGTGTGTGTGTGTGTGTGTGTGTGTGTGTGTGTGTGTGTGTGTGTGTGTGTGTTTATGTGTGAGTGTGTAAACATGAGGGCTGTGTCCAAGCAGCCTCTTTCCAGCAGCTGCTAGCCTTCCCAGCAGACCTTGCTTTAAACAGCCTCAATTTGCCTGCTGAATCTCGTAATTGGGCCACCAGAGGAATCCTCTGCGAGACGGGCAAAGCACAGAGAAGATGAGTAGACAGAGGAAGAAAAAAAAAGAAAAAGAGAGAGTGAGTGAGGTAGACAGAAAGAGGGAGGGGCGGACGGAGAGATGGCGAGCGAGAGAAGAGTAAATGATAAGAGGGAGGGGTAGAAGGAGGAGGAGGAGGAAGAGGAGGAGGGAGAGAGGGAATATGAGAGAAGCCGGGAGAGGGATGGTGACGGAAATATGTCTACTCTTCTTCACGACTAGTCGTGTTTTTACAGCTTCATCAGATAGCCGTCGCTAGCAGCTAGTATGTCAAATATTGCTACTTTCCTTTTCTAGGTCAATTAAATGTAAATGATGTGTTATATTCTTTCATGACCAATTAAATTAATAGGTTATTACGTGAGGGAGGGGGGGGGGGAGTTATCTTATTTGATTAAGAGAGCACAGGTTCATTATATTTTATAAGCAATTTTCATTAGCAGAGTTGAGATTTTGTTACCGCGGGGCTAAATTGAGCGGTTATTGTGCTGGTGGAGCGCCGAGCCGCCATGCAGAAGGTGTGCCGAGCAGTCACACTGCAACATTAGTTAAAACTAAAGCCAATTAGTCCTGCTTAGTGAAGAGCGTTATGCCTTCCACCCGATGATGACTGCAGAGCTTATATCCCCTCGCGAAACAATACACCTGTCAGCCGTGATGAAGGCCGGCAAGTGAAGCAGAAGTGAGCCGAGCCTTTGATAGCGACGAGGGTGACTCCCGGATGACCCTTTACTCCCTTCCCCTTCTCCCTCCCCCCCCCCTGCTTTCCCTCTTGCGCAAAATTAGCCGGGGGTGGCCTCTGAAAACTGTAATTTTCGGTTCCAGGACAATAGTTATCACAGGGTGGAAGGATTAATTATGGCGCAGAGCGTATGGAATTTTTTTTTTCCTGACCCTACCCACTTGGAGCTTTTCCCAAAATGTCGGGCAGAACGCTCGAGTGAACGCTGGCAGTAACCCCTTTGCTGCCAGTCTCGGTTGGAGACCCTTTGTCCCGGGACTCATTGCTCCAATCATTAAGCACAAATTTGTTAACCTTCAGCTGAGGGGGTCAAGATCCCTTCCCTCATCCACCAAGACCTCCCCCACCACCACCACCAACTTCTTTTTCTGGTTGATGAACTTTTACTATTAACAAACGCTGGAAAAAAACAACAACACAAAAAACAAGTCCCGATGGGGATTTCATGCCCCCTTGTATTGTCCGTGTGAATGTGTGTCCCTGTTGATTTGGCCCCTCAGGAATCCCCTCTTGCAGTCTAAGAAACCAGGCTTGCAGCTCAATGTATTGATTGACTTATTAAGTGAAAAACCTTATTAGTGATGTGTGCTCTTTCAACCACGCATAGCATTTATTAGAGCCTTTTACATGGATTTACTGCAGTAATCAGGACGCTCTCGTTAGCCAGGAGTAAATATGCAGGGAAAGGCAAACAACTTGAAGTAACAAATCTGATGGTTTTATTTTTCTTCGGGCATATTTTTTTTAGGTGTTTAGTCCCGTGTCAATCAAATATCGACGGGTGCAAAACATGGTACAAAACAAACTATTTTCAGAAACTTGCAACGCAGATATTACATTTTCTGGAAAGTTAATGGATCATCGCTTTAACCCCGAACATTCGTCTGCGCTGCGTTCGAGCCGGCGTCGCTAATGGCTTTGTTTGTTGTGGTGTCGCAGGTTATGTTGCACAATAGAAAGGCCACAGGCTTTGATGCCATTAGGTCCAGAAAGAGGTATGTTAACCTCCGCCATCACCTCCCTCGCTGAAAACAAGCGACGTGAATCGCGGCCAACACAATAGCTCGCCCTTCTCTTTAGCGAGCTGCACCTTTTCCTCTTCGGTGGCCCAGGTGAAGACTGATGGATGAGGGGGAATAACAAACACGGGCCCTCGCGTTCGCTCCTCCATTGTCCTCCTCCCGCCGCATCTCCTTGTTCTTTTCCCTGCTGGCCTTTGTGTCGTGTGTCGTGCTCCTCTCTGTGTGTGTGTGTGTGTGTGTGTGTGTGTGTGTGTGTGTGTGTGTGCGTGTGCGTGTGTGTGCGTGTGTGGCAAACACGTGGACGGGCTCTCTCGGGTGACGGCTCCTGAGCGTCACCTCTCCTCTTCGGTTTTTAACAACAATGGCCGTGAGTCCTCCGTGGTGACGTTCCACCTGCGGAGGTCGATGACATCTATTGTTGGCTTTAACGAGAGGCACGTAGGGAGAGAAGAGGGTAGAGAGGGATTCCTTTACATCCGGCATTGTTTGAGCCGGTTTGATGGCATGCAGTAGGTTGCACCAGTTAAAGTGGGTTTGGTTGATATGTGGCATAAATAACAAAACGAGTCAAGTCTTGTTCAACAGTATCACACTTTAAAACACGATAGAATTGTATTCTGTGTTATTACTGACCTAAAAAAAAAAAGTTTTACTAAGTCTTTGTTTCATTTTTGGTCAAACGCTGACTGCCAACAACCAAAAGATAAACGAAAGGCTAATTTAAGTTTCCTCGCAGTCCAGTTAGAAAGATTATCCTGGAAATGTTAAGCACCGGACCTCGGTATCACTTCAAGTCGATCATGTGTGTTTGGTCTCTAAGTCCTCTCCTACTGTTTAAGTAGCATTACTGAGGGTGTAGGATTAACTCACTAAAGCGGCCAATGCTCTCTCTGCCTGTCTCATACGTCCACACAGTGCTGGTGAAGGCCAGGCTTCGGCCTGTATTCTGACCCACATTAAAGCTGGTGTTGGGTTTGCAGTCGTTGCCACGTATTATACAGCTCCTCCAGGGTCTCATCGGCAGGTCCTGCGACGTTCATGTGCCACAAAGTGTAACGTGAGAGGCCGCTTTCTGAAGTCTAGTGTGATCTATTGTCGTATTTAATGAATGATTAATGACATCTAACTCATTCAGTTGTTTCCTTTTCGCAGTTAAATGCTTTCTGCGCCCGTGGTGAAGTCTTGTTCAGAGCTTAATGAGGTTTGCATGACATGACTAACATTTGCACATATAGGGGAGTTTGTCATTTATTCAACTGGGTACTTTGATTGTACATGTCACTGCAGAGTTCTTTGGGACAACATCAGCCCTAAAAAGTTTACATTGAATGGTTTTAAACCACAGACTGTATGTAAAAGTGGACGTAGCTTCCGGCTCTGAAAAATGAGGCCGATGCGGAAACGCCTTAAGCTGCGATACCACCGGGTGCCACTAGAGGTCGGCTCCAGAAAGCCTCCGACTCCATAGACTCCTATTTCAACTTGTCCCATAGAATTCTCAGTCAATAAAATTTTTCCACGAGTTATCTCGGTGTTGTTAGCTAAAGTCGCTCCTTCTTATTAGTTTTCTGGAGGTCCATCTGAAAGTAATCCTGTCATTAATTAGGAAAAAAGCTTCAAAAGGCTATGTTTTTGGGGGGGTGTCTCTTTGATTGACAGGCCTGTGATGCAGTCAGGTTACATCTATCGGTGGGCGGGACATAGTATCGTCTGGTTTTCAATCACGTTGAGTCAGATCCACCGCTCACTCCCTCCCCCCCTCCCCCCCCCAGCTCGCCCAAATATGGTCACTCTGGCTCCAAACCACTCTGAACTAGCAAGGTGCCGCCGGCTAAAATCCGAACGCGAGGCTTCATGACAGCCGTTCACAAAACAATGGGTGACATCACTGCTGGCTGCCACTTGTTTTAAAACCCAGAAGACTCTGTATTTTCTGGTCTGAACGGATGTCACATGGTGAAACCGTCTCATTCGAAACTTTTAAATGAATCCTCTGATCATCCAACTCTAATCAATCTGCCAAATTCACGTGTGCAAAATTGATTAACGATGATGATCTCGTCTTTCCTCAGACCTGCAGGGCAAACCAGGGGATCATGTGTCTCACAGAGGCCTTTGGAGCTTGGAAACGGGACTCCCCGACTTCCTGATGATGGCAACCAACAGCAAACCCTCTCTGCTCACCTTCAAGGCCTGACAACATCTTTACTCAGCTGATATCTCCAACATGGAAACTTCCACGACTGCCTACAATCCTTGTCTATGTATCCATCCAAGGTGATGCACAGAATATCAAACCTCACCCAGATGACCCCCCCACCCATCTCCCCCGCCGCCCCCTCCTACATTCTCCCTGGTGGACACTCGACTCCGCCCCCCCCCTTTGCCGCTGCCCCGCTAAGGTTCACATGGATTCCTCCATTAAAGTGATTGTGATTGCGAGCATCGATGACACGAGAGACACGTTGGGTCGTTTGCCCGTACCTTCGGTGAATGTGGCACCCGATGATTTATTCTTGACTCTTTGGCAAACACAAGAGACTTCCTGCGAGAAGCACTCCACACTCTTTGGGACGATGGGATTGGACCAAAGAGAAGCCAATGTCTGTATCTGACAGGACACTAACAAAGCAAAAGAGGTGCCCTTTTACAAAAAATATAGTGGATTGAAACCTGGAAGGAGGGAAAGCGAGAGAAAAGAAATTAAAAGTATAACTATATCAACCCCTAGTTTGGGAAGCGAGTGGAGAAAGAAAATATACTGTATACTGATGTAAAATTACGCTGGACTCTCACAAGAACTGGGAATTTAAGTATTGTAAATGCTATTGTATTGTTCTGCATATTATGTTGTTTCTAATAGATTTTTTTAAAAAAAGGATGTGAACTTTTTTCTCTTTTTTTCTGGTTTCTTTCCACACTGTGTGTGTGTGTGCCGTCTCTCCATCAAATTTGACCTCCTGCCCTCCCAGCCCCCTCCCCCACTCCATTGAATCACACTGCGTTTTTAAAAAGAAAAAGTGAATAAATGAACGATTCGATCAGTCAATTTCTCGCAGGCCTTTTTTTTGGATTGTTAAAGAGTGATGACGAGTCAGATATCCTGTTTTTATTTTATTTTATTTTTTTTATATATACATACAGTGCGCACAGCCCCTTCACACACATGCAGGGTGCAGCTAATTATATTACTGTTGCTTTTGTCCACACCTTGTAACTCCAATTTTGGTGATTTTTTTTTTTTTTATATTTTCATATCAGTTTATTATATGCTCCTCCACTGGTGGGAGTTTTTTTTTATTGGTATAGAAAATGATCTGACTGTTTGAGGCCATGAAGCTCATTGGATGAATTCCAAAAACAATGACCTCGAGCTAAAAACAGTTTATAGACACTAACATTTTGGAAAAACAAGGTTTTTAATCCAACTTTTCATTTGATCCATTTTGAGGACAGATGCGTAATGTAGGTGTCAACATGGCTAACAAACATGATACACAACTAGGGTTAACGCTCACAAACAATCTAAAAGAAAAATCACTGTGGATGGGAAACTACAAGTGTGTGTCCCACAAACATGCTGTTTCCTGTTTTTCCCTCCGTGTGTGTGTGTGTGTGTGTGTGTGTGTGTGTGTGTGTGTGTGTGTGTGTGTGTGTGTGTGTGTGTGTGTGTGTGTGTGTGTGTGTGTGTGTGTGTGTGTGTATATGTGTGTGTGTATGTGTGTGTGTGATTGAGGGCCTCTGAAAGTCTATTCCAGTGTCTTATTGATGTGTTTTATGTCACATGGCTGAGCACTGGCATGGCCAATAGATTCTCCTCCCCTCATCGTTTGATGCAGCCCGATAACAGGGAGAGGCGGAGGCTATGGGAAAACACCATTTATACCACAGTCCATTCATTTTGATTTAACCAGATGATGTAATGCTGATCAACAGACAGGAGAGAATGTAAAAGTGACTCTGTGTGTGTGTGTGTGTGTGTGTGTGTGTGTGTGTGTGTGTGTGTGTGTGTGTGTGTGTGTGTGTGTGTGTGTGTGTGTGTGTGTGTGTGTGTGAGAGTGGCAGGATGCATGTGAGGGGGAACATGCGTGTGTGAGTGTGAGTGTGTCTGTGTGCATATGTGCTTGTGTGTGTTATCAATGCTTCCATTATCCATTGCTTCAAACATGTATTACGCACATCTTTAAAATTCCTTTGAAGACAAGTCATGATTCTTATGCTTTTACTTTGAAGGGTATATATGTACATCTGTGTTGTAAATAAATACTTTTTGTTCAACAGAACTCCTAACTAGTCTCAGATTATATTCCTATACACAGATATGACATAACAAAAAAAAAACACATTATTAGTTGCTCAATAATTTTAACACAGAGTAAATAACTCAAGTGATGGAGTTTGTAAAAGCCAAGGTAGTCACAAATGTGATTACATGTCAGCAAATACCTACTGAAGAAAGCAGAGGTCCGATTATACTTAAAGAACATGCACTTAAGTCAACCTTCCTCCCATTGCTGCGGAAAATGTGCAGCTAATGCATGCGTTCTGCTGTAATTTTCTCACACACAGAAGGGAAGCGAGGAGAGAGGGGCTCGGCAAGAAAGCGAATGATCCTTCATTTAGCATTAAAATTCATTTAGGTAAAATTGCTACAAACGTGTAAATGGGAAGATTAGTTCTCCCTCACGCCTTGTTGCCCGCAGTCAAAGGGCTCCGCTTGAAGCCCGGCGCTCTGCAGCCGAGGTTGTCTCCGGGATACTCTGCACTTCAGGAGGGAGAGGCTGGGCTGACTGAGGAGACGAGGGGAGAAGAGCCGAGCCGAGCCGAGTTTTGTCTAATTGATACATTTCGGAGAGCAGCACTGAATCCCAAAGTCAGTGTCTTGTTTTTTCCCCGTCTCCAAACCAGCGAACAAGAGAGAGTCTGTTTTATCCATAACAAAATGCGCGTATAAATCAATACTATACCCTTCTTTCTCTATATCTCTCCTCCAAGCAACTATTGTGTTTTTACTGCCTTTGCCGTAGTGAATGCTATTTACACTAAAGAAGAAGGAAAAAAAAGACGCTCTTAAAAAACCCAGGCGACGTTTTAATTGCTTCGCCTCTCCACCATGGCTGGAAAATCCGAGGCTGTGAAATGTGAATTCCTAAGCCTGTGGCCGCTGGGAGCTGTGGAGACAGAGGAGAAAGCCCATGCTTGACTGCCCTCTTTAGGGAGGCCTGGTAACTGTCCGGGGCAGGGACGTTTGGAGATGGCGCACAACACCACGTATCCTTTTACGCACGGACGTAAAACGTCCCAAAACACATTTTGGACGATTTCATAAAACTAGAAAAAGCTAAGGGGAGTTACAAGGAGTGCGTGGCTGCGCAAAACAAAAGAACAGCACTATTTAAGTCAAAGGAAATGTATTTGTACAGGCCTACATCTCGTTTGATTCTGTGTTTAATATGAAACCAGGTGTTTTTTGAACCCCCACCCCCTCCAAAAAAAAAAAAGAACAAAAAAAAGGGTTTGGCGCGTAAAATAATTGTCACTGATCACCGTCACTAAATTTTCCTTTCCGTAAAAGTGCTTAAAGAAGTGCCAAAATCTTTAAGCAAAACACACAAGGGACATCTACTACAATTAATAAAGACATTTCATTTAGTTAAATTATTGAAATAAAACAATTTAATTTGTCTCACTTCATTGACAATTTTAACGTTTTTTTTGTTTTTTTTTTAAAGGTATTTTAAACACTCGCTGTCTAATGATATATTAATGAATGATTGGCCTATATCTCTCTATATATATATGCCTTTTTTTTTCCCAAGGTAGTTGTTCATTATGAGCACTGGTGTAACTCTGTCTTCTCTATTTTATCACACGTAAAACTCTTACATATTTCGACTGTGTATTTTTCCGAACATTTTCGTCACAGCTGACCTATATTTCAAACTGTTGAGATGCGAATATATAAGTTGCCTTTTGACTGTCTTCTGCAGTTTAAAACAGTTCGCATGCACGAAGCTGTAGGTTCTAAGTTTGACCTAATTCCAAAAACGCAGAGTCGAAACGTAATTTGTAGTTAATGATGATGGTAGGCCTAACCACTCCTCTCTCTTCCAAACACACACTGACCGTGGAGTGAACTGTCAGAGTAATGAATGGAGCAGAAATGTGTTCCAGAGCAGCGGAGGTGACCGGACAGACCTGTCCTCCTCCCAGAACGTAGATATTTATGCGCCTTTATGGTTGAAAGAGGGAAGTTGGACAAGTAACCGTGCGCCTCTTGTTCTGTTCGACAGTACAAGCCATGACAAATCTCAGCGGCAATAGTGTGTGAAGGCATATTAATCCAGAACAGCGTTTTTAACTGGTTGCTGGACGCCGGGCCTGTTCGTCAAACTGGATCTTTAAATATTTGCTGAGCTGAAACAGTTTTTTTTTGAAGTCTTTATTTCAAGTGGAATTTTCGACAATAACACACAGCACTTTGCGTTGATTTTTGTCTTATGTACCAGTTACCTATGTTAGTATTTTATTTCTAAAAAAAAAAACAACAACAATGTTTTAATGTGTTTTCACATCCGATGCAACACTGGAGTTTTTCTTTAGTTTATTAGCCTTCTAAAAAAAGTCAAATCAAATTAAAATAGCACGTTAGGCCTTGAAGTCAAATGACTACAATTAAATGAACGCAAATCGTAGCACGGCGCATTATTTTATTTCCCTTTACTGTCCTCCAGAGAGCCAGAAGCTAAATGTGGGTCATAAAACGTATGTTGATTAACCAAACCGGCCACTTATTGCCGACAAGTTCCACATCAACAAGGTCCAAAAAAAAAAAGACTGAAAAAAATAAAGACTTTACACAAACGCGTAACAAGACAATACTCCACCAAATCAATTTCCATAGTCTCCAAAGCGAAAATCATTTCACAGGAAATACTTATATATCTGCGATGACATGTCAATATCTAGCTACTTTATGAAATCAATATGGACACGAACACAAATTACACCGTTAGTCGTCTCCAAACGCCTTGCAGGACAAACTTTCCACCCCCCCCCCCCAAAAAAAAAAAAAAATAAAAAAAAAAAACGCTCCACCTTCAAACGTCGCGTGGCAGCTGGTTTTGAAACAAAAGAAGGACGAGAAAAAAAAGGGGGGAGAGAAAAACAAAAATCTGTTGGTGGGGAGAATGAGAGCGAGAGAGAAAAAAGAAGAGAGGAGGACTGTTGAGCAGGGGCCATTTTGGATGTCATCTGTCTCCTTGGCGACGGGGCCCCGGCCCTCAAAAGCCCCTTGGGCGCACGGATTGTTTGAGAGGAGCCCGCTATTTTCTGCAGCATCATTTATCACTGTCACCACATAATGATTCCCCTCGCAGCTCCTTATTGATGTTTGTAATTGCATTATCTCATAAGGGGGGGATGATCAATGGAGCCGAGAGGAGCATCGAGGGGTCAGGAGATGCCGGATTGCTGTTTGTCCATTTAATGCAACCAGGCTCTCATTATCTGCAGCCTCTCTGTGTTCAGGCTAAGTAACGTTTGGTCCGCTCTCCTCTGAGGTTTTTACAGGGAGGAGAGGGGGGGGGGAAGCAGAGACGGGGGTAGGTGGGGTAGGGGGGGGGGGGACATTTCGTTTCATTTGTTTAACCCCAAGCCACTGCAGAAAAAAAAAAAAAAAAAAAAAAAAAAATTTGAAATGCAAAGGAGCGAGAGGAGAGTGAAAGGAACGTGATTAAGTGTTATGTTATTAGTTCTATTAAGTCTGAAAAACGAGACACTGAATTAAGGCGCACAGCTTTGGGCTCTTGGGCATCTGTGGTCATATAACTTAAGATGATTAAACATATCTGCAACAATATGCACTAAACGTTCAAATTGACCCCATGCGTGTGAAGAGAAACTAATAACAAGAATCTGGCGGGGAAATGTTTGGCCATGATTCAGGTAATTTGGGGTTCGCTCCACGGAAAGAAAGAATACGCTTGGCTTTCTAAAGTTGTGAGATACGGAGCATCAGCACCAGACGATGTCTTTTGGAGAGGTTCGTGTTGGGGGGTATGAAGTCATGAGATCCAGTTTCAGAGCCCGACTTAGGCCCCCGAGTCAAACAAAATGCCATACTCCCTCTCTCCAAACGACCACGTACCGAAGTAATTACTTTGACGTGGGTAAGTTCAGTGCCCCCCCCCCCCTCCCCCCACACCTTCACGCACACAACAAGCAAACCATCATACCTAATAAAGAGGACACGATGGCGTATTTTACAGTGTATAGACAAATTATATTAAAAATACATTTTTACTTTGTAAAATATACAATATGAGGCAATTGAGGTTTTTTTTTTATTTTTTTTTTATTTTTTTTTTAACCTCAAAGATAATGCTGTGTTTAAAAAAAAATTAGGTGCATGAAAGATATTGAAAGAGAAGCAAGACAAGTATTTTTTGAACAAATCAATGTTGTTGTTGTTGTTGTTTTTTTAACGTTTTTACCGTTTGAGCACAAACACAAATAAAAACGTATCCTTAAAAAAAAAAAAAAAAAAAAAAAAGGACTCAAGCGTGGATTTGAAGAGGTTACTTTGCTTCAATGGAATATTTCACAAGCTGACACCAGAAGCAGAACAAAATCTGGCTCGGAGCGAGACTTCTTATTTAGTTTCTGTGGAAGAGGCGACGGGTGCGGCTGCTGGGTGACATTCTGCAATCTTGAAGTGAACGCGCTGCGCGTCACGGCGCACAAGGGGGGGGCTGTCAGCAGGTATGAGTGTGGATATCTGGGCCAGGAATTGGAGACATGCGTATTAGTGTGTGCTAGACACAGGCGGGGACAGAGAGCCTGGCTCAGGGAGATACAAGTGGGCAGCAGGTAAACACTCCAACCGCTGGTTTGTGGAGAAACTTCGCGCAGCTCATTCAGAGCAGGAATCTGCAGCTCGGGATGTCTTGTGGGCGCGTGGTGTGTTTCCCTACTCTCCAGCTTATGACCAGAGACATCCGGTGCTTGGGATAACATGTTTTTGGCCTCGGTGTTTTTCTCTGCTCGCTGCTCCTGCTGTGAGGAGGCAAGCGCCGCTGGCAGAGCACCTTTTCCAGCGGAGAGCAGCAAACCGCGGCTGGTTCATAACCAGAGATGTTTCTGTCAGCACCTTCCTGAATATCCACCTCTCTCTCTCTCTCTCTCCCTCCCCCCCTCTTGCTCTCTTTCTCTCTCTCTCTCTCTCTCTCTCTCTCTCTCTGGAAGGTCACCTTGGCGGTACCAGGCAGGGCAGGAGAGCCAGAGGAGCAGGGGTGGGTGGGGGTGTCGACTCCTCACAGCTCACCTGGTGAGCCTGGATCCAATAATAGCGACCCACCCCTCCTCCTCAACCCCCCCCCCCACACACACACCCTGCCGGTGGATATAATAATACCGACATCTTTGGCACAGAACTGCTCAGATTCTTTTAGCTCCTCCGCTCATTACTCCCAGTGTTGCCTTTAAAGTAAATAGGCTACTTATTTACAATAATCCTTCCCTCCTCCCTCCTCTCTTCTCCCAATATTAAATTCACAATTTCTCCCGGAGTTTGGATCCTCTGAGAAATGAAACAGTGACTCTGTTGTTAGGTCGGTGGTTCGACTTCCAGAAGAAGATATCCAGACACAAATCTTCAGCTTCGCTGCCAAGATGTGCTGCATCAGGAGAATAGAGCCCCTGTTATTGGTTGTGTAAAAAAATAAAAATAAATAAGGACGTCACTAGTGCCAAACATTCAATTTGGAAATAAAAAAAAATATTGTAAAATATATATTTTTGTTTACCTTAATATTTTCTTCAGTATCATTGTTATTTACTGGGGCACTGTGCGTCAAACCAGTTTGCGTCTTGATACGCAGCCGTGCTCATTAATTAACTTTTGCATGACTGCATGGGTGAGTTTTAACTCCTTTTTTTTGTCTGGACTCGGTGTGTCGCTCTCACTCTCCCGCACAGAAGCGGCATTGAGCGGCTGCAGGGACCGACTGCTCGGCCTCCAAAAGTAAACAGTGAGGAAGCATGTCGAGACAGGACAGAGGGGCTGAATTCCAGCCACAGCACAATACTGATAAAGTATTGGCCCCGAGCCACTTCCATTAGTTGGTATGTAGAAGGCTACTTCACCATTCATAGCACCATCCAAACTGCGCTCTGATCTTAAAACGTGTTGTAGTTCTGGAGATTCTTTAGGAGCTTGTTGGGCTGAAAAAAAAAAAATAAGTCAGACTATGGTATGTCGTCCAAAACTATGAAAAAAAAGTCATACTATAGCATGTCGACTAAAATATGAAAAAAAAGTAATACTATATATAGCATGTCGTCTAAAATATGAAAAAAAAGTCATACTATATAGCATGTCGTCCAAATTTGGAAAAGTCATACTATAGCATGTCGACTAAAATATGTCTAAAAAAAAAAAAAGTCATGCTATAGCATGTCCTCAAAAGCACATGAAAAAGTAACAGCATCACAGGCACAATGGTGTAATGGTTAGTGCTGCTGCCTCCAAGTGAGAAGGTCATTGGTTCAATTCCTGCTGGAAACATGAATGTTAGTTCCAAAATATGTCATTATGTTGCATGTTGTACAAACAGTTAATAGAAAGTCAAACTATATTATTTCGTGCATTGCAGTCGTAACATCAGTGGCACAGTGGTTAGCACTGTTCAAAATATTTATAAAAAAAAGTCATACTATAGCATGTCATCCAAAATACAAGAAAAAGTCATACTATAGCATGTCATCCAAAATACAACAAAAAGTCATACTATAGCATGTCGTCCAAAATACAACAAAAAGTCATACTATAGCATGTCGTCCAAAAATATGAAAAAAAAAGTCATACTATAGCATGTCGTCCAAAATACAAAAAAAAGTCATACTATAGCATGTCGTCCAAAATATGAAAGAAAAGTCATACTATAATATGTCGTCTAAAATATGAAAAAAAAAATATGTCCAAAATACAAAAAAAAGTCATACTATAGCATGTCGTCTAAAATATGCAAAAAAAAGTCATACTATAGCATGTCGTCCAAATTTGGAAAAAAAAGTCATACTATAGCATGTCCAAAATACAACAAAAAGTCATACTATAGCATGTCGTCCAAAAATATGAAAAAAAAGTCATACTATAGCATGTTGTCCAAAGTAGGAAAAAAAAAGTCATTTTTTATCATCCAAAATAGGAAAAAAAAGTCATACTATAGCATGTCGGCTAAAATATGAAAAAAAAGTCATATTTTTCGTCTAAAATTTGACTAAAATATGAAAAAAAAGTCATACTATAGCATGTTGACTAAAATATGAAAAAAAAGTCATACTATAGCATGTTGACTAAAATATGAAAAAAAAGTCATACTATAGCATGTCGACTAAAATATGAAAAAAAAGTCATGCTATAGCATGTCCTCAAAAGCACATGAAAAAGTAACAGCATCACAGGCACAATGGTGTAATGGTTAGTGCTGCTGCCTCCAAGGGAGAAGGTCATTGGTTCAATTCCTGCTGGAAACATGAATGTTAGTTCCAAAATATGTCATTCTGTTGCATGTTGTACAAACAGTTAATAGAAAGTCAAACTATATTATTTCGTGCATTGCAGTCGTAACATCAGTGGCACAGTGGTTAGCACTGTTCAAAATATTTCAAAAAAAAAAAAAGTCATACTATAGCATGTCATCCAAAATACAACAAAAAGTCATACTATAGCATGTCGTCCAAAATTATGAAAGAAAAAATATAAAAATGAAAAAAGTCATACTATAGCATGTCGTCCAAAATACAAAAAAAAGTCATACTATAGCATGTCATACTATAAAATGTCCAAAAAAAAAAGTCATACTATAGCATGTCCAAAATACAAAAAAAAGTCATACTATAGCATGTCCAAAATACAACAAAAAGTCATACTATAGCATGTCGTCCAAAAATATGAAAAAAAAGTCATACTATATTATGTCGTCTAAAATATGAAAAAAAAGTCATACTATAGCATGTCGTCCAAATTTGGAAAAAAAGTCATACTATAGCATGTCCAAAATACAACAAAAAGTCATACTATAGCATGTCGTCAAAAATATGAAAAAAAAGTCATACTATACTATATGTCGTCCAAAAATATGAAAGAAAAGTCATACTATATTATGTCGTCTAAAATATTTAAAAAAAATACAAAAAAAAGTCATACTATAGCATGTCGTCCAAAATATGAAAAAAAAGTCATACTATAGCATGTCGTCCAAAAATATGAAAAAAAAGTCATACTATATTATGTCGTCTAAAATATGAAAAAAAAGTCATACTATAGCATGTCCAAAATACAACAAAAAGTCATACTATATTATGTCGTCTAAAATATGAAAAAAAAGTCATACTATATCATGTCCAAAATACAACAAAAAGTCATACTATAGCATGTCGTCCAAAATATGAAAAAAAAGTCATACTATAGCATGTCGTCCAAAATATGAAAAAAAAAGTCATACTATAGCATGTCGTCTAAAATATGAAAAAAAAGTCATACTATAGCATGTCGTCCAAAAATAAAAAAAAGTCATACTATAGCATGTCCAAAATACAAAAAAAAGTCATACTATAGCATGTCCAAAATACAACAAAAAGTCATACTATAGCATGTCGTCCAAAATATGAAAAAAAAGTCATACTATAGCATGTCCAAAATACAACAAAAAGTCATACTATAGCATGTCCAAAATACAACAAAAAGTCATACTATAGCATGTCGTCCAAAAATATGAAAAAAAAGTCATACTATATTATGTCGTCTAAAATATGAAAAAAAAGTCATACTATAGCATGTCCAAAATACAACAAAAAGTCATACTATAGCATGTCGTCCAAAATATGAAAAAAAGTCATACTATAGCATGTCGTCCAAATTTGAAAAAAAGTCATACTATAGCATGTCCAAAATACAACAAAAAGTCATACTATAGCATGTCGTCCAAAATATGAAAAAAAAGTCATACTATAGCATGTCGTCTAAAATATGAAAAAAAGTCATACTATAGCATGTCGTCC
>NW_027210860.1:0-72500 GCF_029030835.1 Brachyistius frenatus
ACCAACTGAAACCTGCTTTAAGGGAAGGACCATTGAGTTCTGGAAAAGTGTGCCAATGGAAAAATACCCCAATGTCAAACGGGCTGCGCTTAAGATACTGTCAATGTTCGGGTCAACGTACGTCTGCGAGTCTGTGTTTTCTACCCTGAAACACGTGAAATCAAAGCATCGATCTGTTCTGACTGACACCCGTGTGAAAGAATTGCTTCGAGTGGCAACAACAGAATACAAGCCAGATTTGAAGAGGATTGTTCAAGGCAAGGAATGCCAGAAGTCGCACTAAGCAACATGCATAGTAAGTGAAAACGCTATTGTAAATTATTATGTTTTTGTTTGTGGACTTTGTTGAACTGAGAGTTTGTGTGTGAGACAGTGCACACAATGTTCATTGTTGAAAATGACTGGCCTGTGGTCTTAGTACTGTAGGAGTCAATTTCTGTCATTATCATGTTGGTGTGTGACATGATAATGTCACACAATAAATTTGGCTGAGCAGAGGTGTGTGTGTGTGTGTGTGTGTGTGTGTGTGTGTGTGTGTGTGTGTGTGTGTGTGTGTGTGTGTGTGTGTGTGTGTGTGTGTGTGTGTGTGTGTGTGTGTGTGTGTGAGGAAGGGATGGGGTGATGTTCATGTGTGCCCATGTGTATGATGTGGCTCTTTGCGGTAACACAGTAAAAAATGTGGCTCTTAGTCTCTGACTGGTTGGCCACCCCTGATCTATACAATCACAACAGCTTCAAGATGGACACCTAAGATTAGTGTCACCAATTCGGTATTCAACCAAATGAGAAGTGTGGTCACAATCTCTCCTGTTTCTAAGTCATAGCGTCATGTTCACAAGAACATGGTGTCACAGTGACTCTGACCTTTGACCCCTAACAAGCAATGTCTTATCAGATCATCCCTGAGTTCAAAGTGAACATTTGTGCAGAATTTGAAGGAATTACCTTAAAATGTTCCTGGCATATTGCGTTCACAGGAATAAGACCTTGACCTCTGACCTTTGACCACCGAAATAATAATTGAGTCCAAGTGAACGTATGTTTGTTTGTTTGTTGTGCTAAGGTTTGGGTTATGGCCACAAATGTGTTGAAATGTTTTTTGTGAGGTCACAATGACCTTTGACCACCAAAATCTAATCACGTCATTCTCAAGTCAAAGTAAATGTTTCAGACAAATTTGAAGATCTTCCAAGACGTTTCTGAGATATCCTATTGACAAAAGTGGGACAGACAACCCCAAAACATGACGACAGATCGGTGCAGCAGGGGGTGTGCTGTTAAAGATGCGTCTGTGCAGTCCAATTTTTGTGTCAAAGGTGCGCCTGGCTTCCTTAACAATGCTGATATCAGTTTCCTTTTTTTTTTTTTTAAACAAGAAAAAAAGCAGGTAAGCAGCTGAATTCGTCTTTTTATAGTCTGAAAGTACGCCTATTTGAGTGTTGATAAAGTGTGCTTTGATGCTACAGTAGCTCAAGCCTGTAGTGGCAGCGCTGCGTATAAATTTACACTTAGCAATACTAAAGCCAAGGTAGGTGCACGTAGACACACATGCACTTACAAACGCGCACAGACACGCAGATTAAATCAAGGTTTTAATCAAGGTCTGAGGTTAGGTAATTTTCCATTTTTCTAATTACTTATGCATGACTATAAGATTTTTCTCCCCAGGAGCCTTGGGGTGGTTAACCGACTTTGTGTGTGTGTGTGTGTGTGTGTGTGTGTGTGTGTGTGTGTGTGTGTGTGTGTGTGTGTGTGTGCGCGCTCTGGCAGGGTAGTCGTGTCGCTCATAAGGACAATGCTGAGCTCTAAAGAAAAAGCTTAGATAAGACAAAACCTGGGAGATCTGAGAGTCACCCGGAGTCAAACGTTTATAAAGTCGATTATAAACGGTGAGATTCAGCCACGCGAGACATTTACCCAAACAGCAGGAAATTGCAATTACAGTCATACTGCGCAAAATCTTGTTTATTTTCATAAATGTTGCAATATTGCACTATGATTTAAAAGTGGGGAAACCAGAGATATTTCTATCAGCACATGCAGCCACACAGAGAGAAGGAAGGGACAAGCTTTAGAGAATAACATCAAACCACAATAAAGAGTTTTTCCACCTCTCAAGGATCAAATCAGCTTTACTTGCTCAGCAACAACAGACTCCCTGCTCACCGTTTCCACAGAGGAGATGAGCAGGGATTTCAGTACGTCAGCAAATTCTGGATGCAAATGTCCTGCAGTCAGTCAAGCAACTAAAACTGAAAATAGACTGGTTTTCAACAACAGGATAACGATCCAAAGCAGACATCAAAACCCAAAATGCACTACATTAAGAGACACTGCTTCTCCCCTGCCTGAAAGCTGTACTTGACTTGAGCCTAAAGTTTTTACTAACTATTCTGATGCATTAACATCTCAACAGAGAGCTAAAGACTTGAGGTGTGCCAATAATAATAATAATAATAATAATAATGTGCTTAAGGCATTGTCAACATGTGACAAATTGAAGAAAAAAATGATAAATTACAAGCTCCTCAATTTAAACCAGACTGAGAGCAGCTCTGCTCTTACTGTATGTCTATAAGTTTATTGGGATTCATCTTGTGTGAAGCCTCAGCATGCACCAAGAGACAAGACATGGCAGAAAGAGCATGATCTGGACCAAAAAAAAGGGCGCAGAAGAGAAGAGGAAATTGGACAAAAGTTAAGAGAGACCAAGATATAATGAGGAGATGGAGATAAAGTCTGAGAGTCAAGTTTTCTCAGTTTGCACCCCTCATGTATTAGCACATGTTTTGGTCACGGGGCTAACCATTCTTCAACCGGCTATGTTTAAATCCAGAAGGTAATTTAAAAACACTGACTGCTGTTCTGAAGGTCTTTCCAGAGTCCTCAAAGACTCTTCTAACTATCTGGATGAACATATATTCCTTCATCTGAAGGATAAAAGGGATCTGAACTTCCCAGGCCATTCCTCAGTTTCAGCATGAAGACAACGTTGGCAGACTGCCGGCTACCTGGAGAGAAAACTACTGCAACCTGGGAAACGGGTTGCTTACTTCATTATTTTCTACCACTGTTAGACACAAAAACAATGCACATATCTGTCATTCTGGTATCTCTGTTCTTTGTATGTTACGCAATCATTAGCCATCAGGTGCTGGACCACAGACGTGACTCAACACACTGAACAGAAATTGAATATCATAAACTTCACCTGGGTGGTATGTCAGAGCTGTTGCATTAAACGACATTATATCCTAAGCTGAAGGTGCTCATTAGTCCCGCGTCTACCTGCAGTCAATGCCTCTATGAAGCTGTTTCAGCACCGTGGGCAGAGATTATCTGTCAGTTGCCTTAAGACCTGGCTACATGCATAATTCATCTCAATACTGTTTCAACATGGGCAGGAAAGCGGAGGAATATTTTAAAGATTTTTTCACACCAAATAGAATTTGGTTAAAGTTTTAGAGAGGAACATCTTTTGGCAACATGTACTGTCTATAATTGGATATTTAAAGGGGCTGTGTATTACTGGTGTTCCTGTAGCTGGAAGGAGATTCAAGTTGTGGAAGAAGGAAATAGCTAAAGTATGCTGTAAAGTTCAAAATAACTAACTTTTACCAGCTAAATTACATACATTTAATGATGCTTACGTGTACGAATAATAATAATAATAATAATAATAATAATGACGCAGTGATATTTAACACTGAATTGTGTCATTCACAACTAAGTACTTCTACTATAGATTCTTTAATACTTTATACAGAGGAAGGCAAAAGCATGACAAAAAAAGCAAAGAAAATACTCTTACATATTCTTTATATTGTCACGTTTGTTTTATTTATTCCTTTATTTATTATCCTTTGCATTTCCACATTTATTTCCTTAATCTCTTACAGATTTATTATTTTTTATGGCACTCCTATTACTCAACATACAACTCTGTTACTACTTTTACGTTAGGCAATGATTTGAGTGCTTGTCCATTGCTGGTGTCATATCAAATCACTGCACGGTTGGGTAAATAGTCATCATCTTGAATAAATGTGGCCGAGCACAAAGTTAATATGTCTACTTCCCACTGACAGAATCATTCGGTTCTGCTCAAGTCAGCGAGCTCAATTAAATTTTCAGCCAAACCTACTTAATAGTCCAAAGCCGGTGTCTCATCAACGGCAAGAGATTTGAACTGAAGATGGTTTTATGTGCTCGGCGGGCATCTTCAAATACACCAGTCTAATAATACAGGACAGGGTCATTAAAATAACCACGTCATCCAAATCTGTCTTCCACACACATGCAGACTTAAAATGTGGAGTCAGTTGAACCCTCCCAAAGTTAAAATGAAATTACCATTACTTCTGCTATGTCTACTATGTTCACTACATTTTATTCCTTGTTGGCTATATTCACCATCTTTCATGTTACAGAACCTATTGAAATTTTTTTTTTTTTTCTAACTGGTCTTTTTTCAACTGTAACTGAGCAGGCATTTCAAAGGCACTCACATTTCTCTGTTGTACTGAATAGGTTTGAGATTACACCACTGCAATAGAGAAGGTATTTTGACAACGTGGACTGACAACAACCAAAAAAAAAAAAGGCAGTTTTAAAAAGACCTGGAACTGAGCATAAACTCAGCGTATCTCCCCCAGCAAGTTACTAGATATTGCAATTTTTAAACACGTCTTTAAAAGAAACTTCACACTTTCAAAATCAAAGTTGAACTTAGAGAGGAGGTCACTCAGGTTCAAAGGGCACAGACAACTAATTCTTTTACCAACAACCCTCATTAAGATTTTATATCCTCACTGGCTGTTAGCCACTGCTGCTTTTATGTGCCAACAGATAAGAGCATATCCTGCTGTTTCCCTTTATGTGTGTTCCTTAAGATGGCTGCAGCTTTGGCAATATTTACAAAAGGTCAAATCAAATAATACGATTTATTTGTATTGTTGACAGTCTTGAGAGATAACAGCATAACAGGGCGTATACGATATAACAAGCTCATAATCATGCCACTAATAACGTGACAAATTATCATATGCAGCATTAAAAAAACTGAAAAAGCATCATTTTAACTTGGCCATAAAATTGCAGTTGCTTACTTTGTGCAAGTCAAAGTCTTTCATGTTTGAGGGATGAATTTTGTACCATCAGCATAGAGATCCCATGAAATAACTTTTAAATGTTTTTTTGTTAATGTTCCCACATGAAACAGGATGTAGGGTAAGGCTTAAAAAGAGCTGAAGGTGGGAAATGTTCTGAGCAGCATCTCATTATTCAGACCTGGTCAGTGTTCACAACATTGATGCTAACAAAGTCAAGTCCCGAATGGTACTATATGTATGTTATAGATAATTGGGGAAGGGGGTGAGGTGAGACAAAGATATTTTCTTTGTGCAAAGAAATTTGAATTCAAGAAAATCCAAGTGGAAAATCACGATAAAATACAATTTGATCAAACTACATTAGAAATAGTGTGATGTGCATCACAAATAGAGCAAGATTATCAGATAATCATCACATATCTCATGGTTTTGTACACTCCAACTTCATTAGTGTGGGATTTATGTCTCTCAAAATGCACACTTGTTACTGTGCTGTTCCCCAGATTTCAATATTAAAGGAAGGCTCTGCGGGCTGTCAGACAGAGAAAAGACAATCACACAGCAGTCCTGCTAGATCAAAGCGCTAACGCTGAAAGACAGCCAGACAAATGAGAGCCAGTGTAGCCGAACAAAAAAACAAAACAACAAAGGCAAACCTTTTGCGGACTGGATGGCATGGAGAAGAGCTTGTTTTGTGGTCAGTCACTTTGCCATATTTGTCTGCGCACAAACAATGACCAGTGCTGCTAGGAAGAAACAAAACACAAAGGAGGAGGACAGGAAACAGAAGCGAGGCTGGAAGGCTACAGTGAGAATTTAAGATAACAAAAAAAAAGGTGAAAAAGTTGATAGTGTAAAACAGGAGGAAGACAGGAGGGGGGAAAAAATTAAAAACCTGTGACTTAGATGCAATAAACATCACCTCTGATCCCCTGTGCTTCTGATTCTGGCTCTTGGATATCAGGACAGACTTGCAAATTAATTCCTTTTGGCTTGAATAATACAATTTCCTTTCAATATGGATGTGTGTGAAAAGGAGCACCTGACTGACCTAGGATGCTTCTCAAACCCTGAATGTGACTCCCAATCATCTAATTCTGGCAGGACAAACTTGGATCAAAGCACACACAATGTCAGGTGATTTATTCCTTACACCCATAACAGCAACCTGGAAGCGTTCTTCCAACCTCCATCAATCCATCCTCCATCAATGACTTTTCAACCCTCCTTTATCTCTCCTTCCCTCCCTCCTTCCCTTGTTTTCCTCCCTCTTCTCCTTCTTCACCTCTCCTTTCCTATCAATCTCACAACGACCCTGAACATCAATATTCTCAAAACTGAGGCACCACATGCCATTCCATGAATTCGACCTGCACTTGTATCAGCTCTGCGGCCTAAATTTTTCATTTCACCCGTCCTCGCTTGTCAGCAGCTGGAGGCAACAACACGTCTGGTTCTTCACTTATCTCTCCCTCCTTTACTCGACTTCCCCCCCCCACCCCCTGATCTCCCCTTCCTTTCCTTACCTTCAGGCTTCTGGTTGCAGCACTCGCTAGACAGTTTGCCATCCTCTAAGTTGTAGTCCAGGTGGATGTCGCAGCAGGAGGTCAAAGTTCATCTCCAGCCTGTCAAATCTGCAGCCCAGTGAGTTTTGAAATATGTGTTAAAACACAGGAGGGGTCAAAGACGGAGATGCCCAGAAGGGGATAAACTCCAAATGCAGAACATGTAAATGTCACTCATATTTTTTAGGCATCACATAATTGACTGTGTGCGAGTGTGTTTTCATGATTAGAATCATCAGCTCTCACAGGAATGAAAAGCAGCTGTTTACCAGAAAAGGACTGTCGGACATTGTAGTCAATCTACGAGGCAGCGTGGAGGCCGGTCTGATGGTTTCTGTTCCACTGCAGAATGTACACACAGGGGAGACAATAAAGGTCTTTGTCACTCACACTGTCACTGGAAACAGCAAAGAGGTAAGGACAAACAGGAGCTATACAATGTAGAAAGAGAAATAAAAGACAAAGAGAAGAGGTGAACATTGTGTTTCCATTGTGATGAATACAAAAAAATAAAAATAGATGTCCTCAGCTTGGGGACACCACGGTGAAGTGAACAGAAAAATACATCAGTCATTGTTCTAAAAAGGGAAACAACCAGAAGAGTTTAAATTAGTTTAACCAAAGAAAGAGTCATGTGTCACAAGTAAATGATATAACATTAAAAAAAAAAGCCAGACAGATGATCATAATATCTCACACCTTCTGTATCTCTCTCTCTCTTAGTAAGAAAGGATGCTGTCTGTATGTGACTGCTGAGTTATTTCTTTTGTTGTTTTTTTGTGTGAAGGTCATAACAAGCCTAGAAGCATAAACAGTGTTCTCGGACTCCTGCTGAGGCAACCAAAAGTCAATAATTCCAGACAAACCAGAGAGATAACAGTGAATTAATATTCCACGAAGATGTTTGGGTAGGAGAGGGTGTACTGCAGTGTTGCTTCAAATATTAGCATGTTTTGTATGTGCTGCAAAATGGGAAAAAAAAAAAAAAAGTAATTAGAAAGACACTTTCTTTCGGTATGCTAGTCCCAGAGACAAACACAAACAAGTATGCACAATCATAAGCACACCCGAATCAATTGTACTTCATGATTACATTTGGAGAGTGTCATGTCACTTCAGCTGCTGTAAAACAGTTGAGTCCAAGCAAAAGACTGGAACTGAGGAGAAGACAAACAACAACACTGTGAGGCTGCAGATCCAAGCTGACATTTCTTCTTAAATCACAAGCTGTCTGTGTGTCTGTGTGTGTGTGTGTGTGTGTGTGTGTGCGTGCGCGTGCGTGCGTGCGTGGGTGTGTGTGAGTAACAATCCTTTTTTGCACGTGTAGACTGATAACATTTCTGGGTTCTTCATTTCCGCAGGTCTGGCACAGAGAAAGAAAGAGCAGGATCCCAACAGCTGAATAATATCTTCCTTCACCTCCTAAATATCATTCTTCCTCAGGCAGAAGTGGATCTGTAACATGTTGGCCTTTTCCAAACACAAACCCCCAGATACTCCCTTTCATTTATCTGACTCTCCTTCTTTCCCCACATGCAGTGTTTCTTCCCTCTTCAACCGATACCTTTCTCAGTCATTCCTCGGTTGCCTGTGAGAACTTATTTATTTCTCTCTATATTGCCTGTCCACTCTCCATTTCTCCCTGCGCCAACTGTCAATCTCCCGTAAATCAACAGATACCACTTATCCCACCGATACCTATCCCACTTTCTCTTAGATCATTACACCGAATCTCCTGAGCGCTCACTTCTGTCGCGTCTTCATTTGATGGTGTGGCGTTGATCTGAGCGTTTTCTTTCTCATTTTTCTCTCTTCTCTTCCTCTATAGCTTAAAGTGTTGCAATACATCTCTTGTTACTTTTGATACTCACTGTCTCCACAATCCAATTTCTCTTCTCCTCACTCCCACTCATCTCTCGTGGGAATTTACTCTAAGGCCTAAAGTGAGTGTAGAGTGACTATCTCTCCTTCACTATGACGACCTGAACTGATATGGCTTGGTTTATCCATCCGGCATACCAAACAAATGCCTGAATATATATTCTGAATATAAACTACAATCGAAGAAAATGAGACATGTACAATGTTTTGTTGTTTTACTATTAGAAACTGGTATCAGTGGCAAACAGGTCTACATTTTGCTTTTCTTGTGTCTTTCCTTATTATTATTTTGCATATTTCTTTGTTATACTTGAAGTGCAGGGCCACTTCAGAGTCAGTCTGACCCTATATTAATTCATTTGTTGTGTTTTTTGAATATTCAAATACAGCCGTCAAATAGTTATTTGAGAAACTACATCGAAACATCAATGAGGTGCAGTGCAAACACTGCAGGTAAAGTTAGCTGATCATCAGTTTACCACAGTTTTGCAGTCGTTAGAGAACTGAACAGACGGTGACTAAAAACGTACTAAAAACTTGCTTCTCATCATCTCTGTCCAAGGCCAGGGTTTTAGAAGTTGGATGGCATTTTTTGAGCCTGAGATTATGGCACAAGTGGGTCTCTCCTTCTCTTTCTCTTTCTGGGTGTGCAGGTGACAGTCGGGCGGTGGACAAATAATTAATATTCGATTAGTTCAGATTGACTTTCGAATACTATTTTTTGCTTGAAATGCTCATTCCTAAATATGAATGGCCTCAGTTTGAGAGCTGTCTTCATCATATGAAGGAAGAGGGGAGGATGATGGCAGAGATAGATTTTACGTGGAAGTTGGGAGAACCAGCAGAAAACGACCTGAATAGAAGTTCAAATGTTTACAATGAGACTTGAAGAGACAAGTTGGGAAACAGGATACTCCTATGTCAGGATGTGTTATGTGCTGTGAATCTCCTGTGTGTTACTCAGATTTAGAGGCAGTGATAAACTCTGCCTCGGGCACTGAGCTGGATTTTCCACAGTCTCTTATCACACAGCGAGAAATGAATTTTCTACAAACGCATATACAAACACACACAGACAGACCCCTTCAGCAAAAGGGATTACCAACGAACACATTAGATTACATAGATACAAGCAAACAAACACATTGATGCTCGGACCGGACAAAGTGAGAAATCAATGGGTCATCTTCTGGTATGAATAAAGAAAAAGAGGGTTATCGTTATATCCAGCATGGCATATTAGTTCTCCTTCCATTCTTTATGTGAATCTCAGCAGAATATAAAGTTCTCACCTGTTGCCTGTAAATACAACTTCCTCTACATCTTGATCCTCACCTGAGAAGGAAAAGAAGACAAAGGAAGATAAACATACCTTGAGTTTCCAGGGTGGCATCTTATCAGCTTCTAGGTAGTGTTCCCAACAACATATAGAGCCAGAAGAAGACAAAAGGTGTTGCTCGAGAACATACATAACAGTGGAGGAACTGCAGAAGTCACACTGATTATGTTAAACTGGATTTATGATTCATCTGAAAGGAGTTCTGCTATAAATACCTCTGGTGTAGTTTTAGAATTTTAGTTAGTGACTGTACCCTTTGATCCCAGGACAATGTAGCATATGATTGGATCATATGTTACTTCAGAATATAATAGAATACAATACATTAAAATAGAATACAATACAACAGAAAGCTTTTATTGTCATTGTATGAAAATACAAGAAAATTAGGACGAGTACTCTATAATTATATCCATGGAAGTGTCTCTTATACTTCTATACTAATGCACAGCAACATGTGAACTTATTAACTACCATTTCACCATATCTCATTAATGGATAGAAGACGACTCCCCTCCAGACGCCATGTTCACTTTCTTTTATTCACTGTGATATATTTTTCCGACTGTGGTGAGCAGTTTTCAGTGGAAATTGCTTTATATTCTTGAACTTCAGGGCAACAAATATTAAGTCAGAGGTTTAGTCATCAGTTTTGTCAACCACAACATGTTAAGCCTGTTCATTATCTTCTTCAGCCTTGTTGCTCACCTATAGCTCATGGTAAGACGGTCCTGTCAAATTAATAAGTGAAGACTCATATCTGAATTCTTTCAGGTAGCTTCAGGCTGACTATGAATCATGTCTCACGTAAACATAAACAGTGATTTGTAATCTAGAGGGTCCAAATGTATTTATACTTTTTCATTTTGTATTTTTTGCTTTTTTACAGTCGGGTCATTCACCGTTGTTGTTTCCACATTTAATTCATTTTGGGGGAATACAGTTGGTCACCTGGTGTCTAAAGGGGAAGTAAACAGCCAGGCAGACAGCATGCTTCTCACAGTAAAGATCTATCGATCAGCCGCAGGTCAGATATGAAAAACTGGTTTATGGCTTGAAATTACCTTCTTCCCTTTTCTGCTTCCTGTCTCGCTCCTTCCACCTGTCTGCCCTACTCCCAAAGTATTTCATGTCGGTTGTCTCAGATCGATACAGACTCCTGGGGAACAGAGCGGACAAAACCCAGCAGCCCCTTCGTTCCCATCACGCATGGACCTGCACACTGTCAAACATACACATACATACAAATACACATGCATTGCTTCATTGAATGCCTCCTTCCGGGGAACTAATGGATGCACAATCATACAGTACAAACGGTGTGTGCAAACATCAATAAAAGACGACTCACAGGGACTGACAAATCGGCTCATTTAATCCTATTCAGGTCCTCTTTTCCACTTCCAGTCCTCTGTTCCTCCAACAGCAGCAAAAAGTGAGAAATGTAAGAGTAGATCAAATTTTTATCCACAAGTACACTTACCCAGTTATAGATTTTTTTTATTTATTTTTACAAGATCTCTCTCTAATGATCTGTTGTTATGAATTTGGTAATATAATCACTGTACTGTGGCTGGGTGGAAGACAGACGGAAGAGAGATGGAAGAAAGAACAAACCAGCCAGCTGTTTGCTTGATGTTACTACAGAAGCTTCATTTATGATTTGAAAGGCATAGGAGCCACAATCAGAAATTAACTCAAAGACCGCAACAATTGTGAAGAGGGAATGACGGATGTTATTTGGAGGGTTCTGTCATGGTCAGACTGAGTGACAGGTGAACACCAAAACCAGGTGCACACGCGAGAACGACAGTGAAGCCCAGAGTGCAAATACAGGTCGTGTTTTTGTAATAGCTCGCCTTGTATGTTTCAGGCAGGACCTGGCGCGTTGCTGTGAGACGGAGTGCGAGTGTCGCCTGGGCTTTGTGACACCCAGATGTGACAGATGAGAACGTGGCAGCTGTAGTCATGGGAACACAGAGGATCAACATTGTCACATACATCTTTCTGAGTGGCAACATCCATCCGTCTCACAAGCTCTTCATTTAGTGGAATATCCTCGTGTGTCTCCGCTCCTCGTCTCCCTACTCTCACGCCTCTTCAGTTGCTTAGCGAGTACATCCTGTAAATAAACAAGACATTTATTGTTCAGTTGCAAACTTGCTGTCATTGGGAGGCACAAGCACAGCCATTAATTCCTCGCAGATGCTGAGCAGCAGTAACCCGCGCATATGGAGAGAAAAAAATACACTTGGCAACACTATCTCGATCTGAACTCTTCTTTTACTATGGTTTGACCACAAAAAGACAGTTTCTCTATTTTTCATGTAACAAAGACCATTTGTGGTCAGAATGTGAGAGCTCCATAAAGAACATTTGGAAGATAGCGCTCTATGGGTGTTTTTAAAGCTATAAACTGTACCCATTTTATGACTACTTAAACTTTCTCCAAAAATAGCTAGGTTGGCTATAGTCTATTGTTATGAATGTATGTCTGATATTTTGGAAGCAGTTTGTTTTTGTGAGCTCTTTTTTGGTGGTTTGGCTAACATACACAGAAACAACTCTTCACGTTAACCTTTATTCCAGATGGTTCACTCTGACTATCCTCTTGGACATTCTTTGTTATAAGAGCAGCAAAATATGATCATAACGTTATGAATAACTCTAGAAAAGAACCGTTTTAAACATGTGGCATGATTCATACTACAAGAATCCCCTCCCTCACTGATCAAATGTATGACACGTTTCCCACATGTTGCAACATATGATAAGATGGGGGAAATATATGGAACAGCTTTCACATTGGAATCTACATGGGCTTCACACATTTTACCATTAAAAAGTTCCAAAACCACGTTTTTCATGGACAAAATACATTTCACATGTGTACAATCACATGTTTCATGTGGTCACATGATTTTTTTGCAGATGTGAAATGAATGTGGTTATTCTGCGAGGGCTTCTACACTCAGTTCATGCTAAAATCCAAACTTGTCAGCACTATGGTAGTAACCACCTACATATTCGGTGAAACGTAAATAATCTAGAGACAGCTGAAGCAGTTTTGGGACATTTGTCTTCTGTGTACTCTTCTAAAAACTGTGGCTTCATTAAAAGTAAAAATGGTGTAAAATAAATTGGTGCAATTATTTAGTAACAACTTAATGATCAGAGCATTTCTGTGTGTGTGTGTGTGTGTGTGTGTGTGTGTGTGTGTGTGTGTGTGTGTGTGTGTGTGTGTGTGTGTGTGTGTGTGTGTGTGTGTGTGTGTGTGTGTGTGTGTGTGTGTGTGTTCACGATGATGGGCATGCCGCCGCAGCACTTGAGACGAATGTTTAATAACTAGTGTTCAAAGACACTCCATTAGAAGGGAGCGGAGAGAATGGAGGGGAGGAAGAGAGCAGGAACATAATCCGTCCTCCTGTGAGCTCTGCGCGGCTGTCAGACAATGTTGCAAGGACAAATTTAATTTAGTCAGGGGATTTAGCCCATTCAGCGGCTGACTTTGCTTTGTGAATGTCTAGTTTCAGTTGGCTGTTGTGAGCTGATGAAGAGGAGTTAAAGGATCCAACCCCATTCACCTTCGCAGCCTCAGTTTGAACATCTAATTAACTTTAAAAAGCTGAAAAAGACTTTCATGCTGTAATTAGTTCACATTTGCCCCATTGTCAATTTGGATGATTGAAAAACGCACACACATTTTACTGCATCAATTACATTTATTTTCAAAATGGTGACACACCGAATGATTGCTAATATATTTGATCATTAAGTGCAGAAGACTAATGCACCATGTTATTGGCCTGTGGGAGATAAAATACAGAAGCTAGCCAGTGAGTCTATAAGATTTCCACTTTGCAGATAAAACTGTGAGCATGTGGTTCAGCTCACAAGTCGTATTCCGTGACCTTCTAGGAAAAACTGCTAAATAAATCTCTGGAAAAATCTATGAAGAATGAAACCCCAAAATACCTTCTTTCCTGTAAAGCAGAGTTATCCCTTGTGTGTGGAGAGATTTGCTGGTGAGGAGGGCATGCCTCCATAAAAAAAAAAAAGAAGAAGAAAAAAACGGACTGCCTGTCTCCCTCTACCCACCGGAACCACAGAGCAGGTCCCATCGCACTGAGCTGACAGGTGCAAAGACCTGAGAGTGTTTAACTGCTATGCTGTTATCCCAGCATGCTCCAGTCTGTCCCCATATGGGCAGAGGAAGCTCGAAAATTGATAAGAAAAACTGAGGAAAGTTAGCCGGACTGAAAAAGTGAGCAATTGACTGAACACCTCCCTGGATTCCTGGTTTTATTTGCAGAGCTGCGATTTCTTCCAAATGGTGTACAATCAAAGCGGAGAAGGTAGGGGCCTCACCTTGTTTATACTTTATAGAAAAATGACAAACAATCTTCATACTGCTACGATTAGTTTAATAATTCATGAACTGATCAGCAGAAAATTTATCACCAACGATTCTGATAATCGATTAATCATTCCGAGACATTTTTTTAATGACTTGAACGTGAATATTTTCTGGATCCTTTAGTCTTCCATGGTAATAAACTGATTATCTTTTGGTTGTGGACTGATGGTCGGGACAAAATAAGACATTTTAGGCTGCACCTTGGGCTTTGAGAAACACTGGTTGAGATTTGTTACCATTCTCCGACCAAGACCAAAGACCAAACGGCTCATTGGTTAATCAAGAAAATAATCTACAAACTAGTAAATAGGGAAACTAATCATTAGTTTCAGCCTTAAAAACACAAGAACTGTCTGATGAGGAGAGTTAGCAGTTAAATGTCAGAGTGGAATCATGTAAATTTGTGAGAAATAAGAATGTGTGTCTGCAAATTTGAGTCCATCAGACTGAGAATGATTGAGAGAGAGTGAATGAATGCTGAGACTAATTAGTGAGAATGTTGGGACCAAAGCTGGGATGTTAAAGACGGCTGCCGGGAAGAAGAAAAGAAAAGAAAAGAAAGATTGGAGACTGATGTGAAAGAAGGAGAGAAGCAGACTTTTGACTTAATGAGTTTAGTTCTGCTCATCTGTCTGTATATCAACTCACTGACTGAACTTTACTTCCTCAATAATCAATATCTTAAGTTATTTTCAAGAGAGACAGAACAGAAAGCACACAGAGTAGCAGCTGAGAGGCAAACACCAGAAAGCAATGTAACACTTTCGCACACTGCTTTACTTCCGTAACTCCCACAGTCAAGCTCTGAGCAAACCGAACCTGTGATTATATTTGCCACTGATCAAACACGGAGACTAATTCATTAGAAATCAAACCTCTGAAGATGGAAAAAAAAACTAGTGAGTTTGTGAAAAAGTATTTATCTGTAACTTTATTTCGCTTAATTGGCAGCAACATATATGAGTACATTTAGTGTATTTGTAAACCGGGTATCATGCCAAAGAGTGTGATACACCTATCAGTCTAGAGGTTACTGTATCAGTGTCAAGTTTAGCTTCCCTTACGTGTGAAAAGTAAAGAGCTTTAGTTTCAGCCACCAAAAACCATGTGAGTAGGTTTAGAGAAACGTATTTAAGGAACATTTCGTACGTCACGTGAGTTTAATACTTTATGTTACGTATGTAACTTTAAAGAGACCTTCATTTTTGCTTACTCATGACCTCGAACGCCAGTCTCCCATGGTGAAAGTCCTGAGTTTGTTCCAACCAAGCACCGCAGATGTCCTCCGATTGCTTTGTACTTCATCACATGACATCTGTCAGGTGACCTCCTTCTTCGACCCTGGTCATACATGCAGTGTACTTTCCAGGCCAAGACCAGGCTAAATGTGACACAGACATGGTGTCCTCAGGTGGACTGAGTGCATTAAAGCAGGATGTACTACAAAAAGCTTAAGTATAACTTGATGACTTGTTGTTACAAAAACTTAACAAATTAGGTGATTACGTCAAGAGAAAATCTATTTCCATAGCTTAGGCAGAGCACTGAACTCACACTTGCATCAACTGACAACCATCAGCCTCTTCATTCATGCTACACCATCAGATGCTCGTTCTTAAGCTGTCTGCTGAGTGGTAACATGTGGTTCCTAAGATGTTATGTTCACGTCTGGGTTTATTGACCACGATTTCTTCTCCCAGCAGTTACTGTAACAACGTGGTGGTAATATGAAAACATAGCAGCTCTGCCATTCCTTTATAATGGAGGGTACCATGCAACTGCTGCTTCCCAGGGACAAAGAGGGGCCAAAGCTTTGAAAATTTTTTTTTTTAAAACAGATTTAGAATAAAATTAGCAGCGGTAGTAGAATTTTCCACTACTAAAAGCACAGCACAAAATCAGCCAGAACAGAAAGCTCTCAATCATTAATAGTTATTTCCTTCTGTTTTGATGTGGAAACAAGAGTGCGTGTGCGCGCGCGAGCGCGCGCGTGTGTGTGTGTGTGTGTCCAATCAATAATAGCCCAGTAATCAGACTCAACTGCTATTCCACTCCAGAAAAATCCATGATGTGGAGGTTCAGAGGTCTGAAACCAGGCGAGTTCGATGAGCCTGAATATTAAATGTTTCTGGAAAGCACACATTGCAGACACTTCAGTTTATATCAGAAGGTACAAACCTTCTGATATAAACTGAAAAGTTTACCAAAAACAATAATCAAGTCAAACATCTCATTGCCACAATAGAGGGGATTTTTCTTTTGTAAGCCACACTGTGGCATCAGTTGGATTTCAGTCAGCCCTGCTCAGTGCCGCCTTGTGCATATTTAATTTGATTCTCTCCACACTTCCTTTCAAACTCGTCACAATGGGTTTGGTGGGA
This sequence comes from Brachyistius frenatus, assembly GCF_029030835.1. NCBI lineage: Eukaryota > Metazoa > Chordata > Actinopteri > Embiotocidae > Brachyistius > Brachyistius frenatus. The sequence continues at coordinate 16,695 of NW_027210860.1, forward strand.
TGGTTTTCAAATGGGTGGACTGTAAATTTTTGGTTCAGTGTTGAATGAAAATGATATTACTGATTCAAAGTCCTTTGTTCTGATTGCTCGCCGAAAAGATATTTCAACAGCATCGAAGAACTTTGGATATTTGTATGTTTAGATTTTTAAGTACAATTCTGATGTGTATTTTGTCCAATTTTGTTGTTCGTAATAACATGAAAAACAACAATTTGGCAAAAACATGGATGAAATGAAAACGTCAGGTATGTTCTTCATTTCTGTTGGACCTTGCATGTTTTAGGGAATGCGAGGGGTATTTACCGTTTGCCTCGTATACAACAACCTATTATTGTAAACTTGGCAGCAATCATACTAATAAAAAAGATGCCTTATAAGTATTATTTTTTATTTCTGTTAATGTGCAGTAAGTATTTCAGAGGCTATATTAGATTACATTTCTCCTCCATAATCTCTCCATCCATCTGCTGAAATCATGACAAACAATGAGACACACACTCACTCCATCTTTCTGTCTGTAGCTGCCACAAAATGGGATGACGGAGGGATGGAGCACTGTTAAAAATGATAAAGGTGGCAGGAAGCAAAAGACTTTGGCTTTCAGGTAGTGTTAAATCAATTGGAATAATATCATGTTAGTGAACCAAAATCATCTTGTTATAAAAGTCACACCAATAATAAACAGGTATTTAATGCTGGTAAATTATCATGCAAATAATGTATGTAAACTATTCCTCTGTGAAAACCTGCGTGACAATGTTAACACATTGATCTATGTGTTTTATTGAAAGGGACAACTATGTCTGAAAGTGAATCTGGAAAAAAAAAAAAAAAAAACGTAAACTCTGACTAAACCCGCGACTTTGAAGATTTGAGCTGCTGCTCGGGTAACAAGATAGACCATAAGTTTGCTTCAGGGAACAGAAAATCCTGGGCGTTTTCCAAACTGTCAACAAACTCATCTGTAACTCAGTTAACCGCGTATGGGGAATTGGACCCAGATGTGAAGTCAGCATGTGCTGTCACAACACCACTGTCCTCAAACATCAAAGTGAGCTGCAACGGATGCTGCGGGAGCAATCATTCAACAATCAGTGCTATCGCTCACAGCAACAACTCACCCGGGAATGAACCTTCTCATCACAACTCGGACTGACCGGCTCCGCACAAAATCAGTCGCCTCAGTTTCTCTGAAGCCGACAGACAACGAAGCAGCGGCTGGGCTGCTGTGATTACTACAGGATGTTAGATAGAGCTCAGTGTTTACCTCATAATCACACAACAAAAGACAGAATAGTTGCTCCTGAGATAACTTCGTAGATCTTTAAGATCTTGGACCACAGTATTATAATCATCGTGCAGTGTTTTGGCATCTGATAAGCCTTCAAATGAACTGTTTTGTCCCTCAAACACACCCCACCAATGCAGCCCCTCATGTTGTTTTGACGATCCGAATGTCCACTATGGGTGAGCCCAGACATCTCGATGCCGAAGTTCATTTCAATGTTTTTGAACTAGGATCAGTTTGCGTTAGCTGAATCATAGTAGTTAATCTGTAACTTTGCCTCCAAGTTCAGCAGTCAACATTCTGGCAAACCCACCCACCTCATTCTCCATCATAGCATCATTTTAAAAGGAGACCACTTTAATTTGGGGCAGCAATGCACTTCCCAAAGCAAAAGGGGCAAATTGTTCGAAACATAACTGAGGTGTTTGAGGTGCTGACTCGAATGCAGTCATCTGGAGGTCATGATCTGATGATGCTAAAAGAACTACATAATCAGCAAGTTACAGTGTGCTCGGGGCCTTGTGAGAATCCACATACCTGCGTGGCGTGGTTTCACCTAAGAAACTCTGGAGAAGCACGGCACCCCAGGCCCCTCCAGCAGTTAGTTTACAGTGGTGGTGCTGAACGGCACGGGCAACCCAACAATATCTATGGCTCACCGCATTGAAGACAATAGCTCTAACAGATAAAACATTTCACAACTGAACCAGGCAGTTTTTATAACCAGGAATCAAATCAAATCAAATCAATCTACTTTAAATGCACTTAATTAAGAAATTGTCAGGTTCAAGTTCCCCTGAAGAGAAATAATGGGAGCTTGAGTGTCATGTAAAGTCTTGCATTTAAGAATGAGCGTTGTAAGTGTGACAGCATGAGCCACACGCACGTTCTTACTTTTTTTTTTTTTTTAATCACATGCAAATTTCAAATCCATTTCCTTTCTGTCACATCTTTGATAGTGCTGCTGATGTTGCTTAATGAAATTATGCAAAGGAACATCTCTCCGTCCTGCTCTGAACATACTGAATAATCTATCTGAAGAGAGACAGAAAAGAGTAAGAGAAAACCCAGGAGATGGATGACCTCTTCGAGTCACTGGCACATCTCCTTCTTTCACTCTCTAGAGGGTTAATATGGTTTTAATGAAACCCTGCTCCGACAGTAATTCGTATCAAAATGGAAGATGAGTGCGGAGCGATGAAGAGATTCAGCGTCAAGCAGTTAAATATGAACAAAGGAGAGGGGAGCTAGATAGGTAATAACATATAGATGGCAGCAAGTGAGCCCCATTTTAGCATAAAGCAGGGGGATTCATCACTTTGCCAGTTACCCTTCCAAATGATAAACAGTTTCCTGAAGTAGCTGTGGGTCTGTCTCCGTGCTTTAATGTGGTTTTGCAAAACTGTTTTAACGCTGCATGAACAGAAAATTGAAGGGAGAGCGAGCGAAAGATGACAGTTGCTGAGGGGTTCAATCTGGAGCTGCTCCACTTAACTGGAGGATGAACGGAAGAGAGCGGAGGAGAGATGGTGATTTAAGAGAACCGAGGAGTAATGTGCTATACTCAGTGGGCTGCAGTCTCTTCAGAGATGAGAGTATTGTCATATTAATGGGATCTTGTATACGTGTGCATGAGTGGATGTACAGCCTACACGTAGAAAAAAAGGGCTGCCGGCTGGTAGTCGTGAACTGAAGTCAGCATAGTGGATAAGGACAGGAGTCATGACATAGATTAGATCAGACAGGAAGGAAGAGGACAGAGAATATCAGGAGATATAACAGTTACGACAAGGTGGAATGAAGTAAAAGAGAGGACAGGAAAGTAAAGTTAGTTTGGGTAAGACAGCACACAGGAGAGATTGACTGAAGTTAACTTTAAAAAAAAAATTAAAAACCTTAAGCAGACATGACCTTCATTACTCTGTAAGGAATTTTAACTGAGGATAAGAGAGTGGCAAGAGTCAGAGACAGAGAAAAGTTAAAGAGGGGAAAATGGGGAGATTCAGAGGGAGATACTGTTAACTGAAAAGGACATCTTGCCGGATCTAGCTTGGATCTGTGTCCATCAGAGCCACATTAAAGCAATAAGGAAACTTTCATGTGGGAGTTACTGTGGTCACTAATTTCTGACTTGAAAATACTGTCTACTCTAACACCCAAGGCCTAATTACAATTTGGAAACTGATTTTTCTAAAAACTCCAATATATCTGGTTTATTTGAAGAGCTGGGCGTCGTTCATACATTTGTGATGCCTTGACTTTGATACCGGTTCCTAAATGGTACTTTTTTCTATACCAATTTTATAAAATCCATTATAAGAATAAGAAAAATTCTATTAAACGCTATGGCACAAATCTTTTTTTCATGCAGTTTTCGTGCCTTTTAGAGAGGGAGAATGTAACTCTCAATTCACCAATGTCCCATAACCACTTCTTATGCTATTAGTAGAAGCTGCACACAAAGAAGCCTGCTGTTACAGCACTGCACAATTACTCCGGCAGGTGTATGGGAATTATTTTTTTCAAAAGAGTGAAATAGGGTGTTTTAATTTAAGATTTCAGTTGAAAACGTTGAAACAGGGTGATTTCATCTACGTGGGCTGCACAAGCAGAGGCTATGTTGTGCAATAATATTCACTCCTGTGTAAACAGAGGGACAGTTAAGTGTTTTAAAACCAAAACGTGTTGGTGTGAATGTAGCGCAAGTATGGACATTTGCCAAAGGACAAGAGAAAGCTTTCGATGCTGGATCGGTACCCAGACATAGTCATGTGTATTATTCAAAAACATTTATTTCTATGTGTATATGCCAGGAGGATCCTTTGGAGATACCACTGTCACTAAGACACCCAACTTTAATAGCAAGTACAATAGTGTCCATTCTGTTAAGATGCTGCACTGATGTCTTCGTACTTGACCATTGAAGATTGCACCACGTGTTTTGAAATGACACAAATGCATGTCATACTAAGAGTGTGGAAAAGAGAAAGAACGAGAGAGAAGTATAAGCATGATGGACAGTAATTATAACAATTATTAAATATAGGAGTGTAAAAACTGTCCCTTTAAAACATTGTCTTTTTATGTTACCATCCAGCACTGCAGTCATCATATCAACTACTGAAGTAACAAGTTGGAGATTCCACAGACATACAATGTCTTTCACATCTTTAAAACTATATTCAGAGAAGAGGACAAGAGAGGAGAATACCAGAGCACTGTAGACACCCAGAGTCCGAAACATTTCTAAGACCATCCTCGACTGGTTCCCCTTTGGCATCTGTCCACCGGGCTTCTGGCATCGTGTCTCTCTTTGCAGATTATTAGCATTTCACCACTTCAGTATGCACTTCGGAGGGACGGGATTACATGTTAACCCTTTTCACACCGGCGGTCCCTGTACCAGGACCAGGTTGTATCTGCTGTCAATTTTTGAAGGTGGAAGAGCGTGGTGTATTCAATGAAGAGGCTGCAGGTTGTTACTATGATAAAAAGGGGTGGAGCACTTATTGTACTTCTTTCTGTTGCAGCCAACTTGGTTGGATTGGGGACACAGTTTTGATGTAGTACCAAATTCTTGCAGCTGTCTCTGATGCATAGAGCCTGAAGTTGTTCATTTTGGCCTCAAGAGTTGTGGAGGTGTTACTGACTGAATTTGGGGAAAGTTGTTTTCGGGTGAAACTTTCAAATAAATGCCCCCAGCTTCTGTATAAAATATGCTTGAAGTTGCTGGTAATGAACTGAGTTGAAATATACAGTATTGTGTGTGTGATATCACTGCAGAGCCCTCCATCACTATTGTTAATTACAGCTCAGTCAAATTAGATGAGATTAAACAGCTGTATGGTCAAAGTTACAGCGAGGGATAGATGTGGAGTTATAACACTCGTAATTTGTCAGATAAATGTCAGTTAAGAGCAAATTGAATTCATAAAAAAAGAAAAAGCACATTGAAATGTAAAAATACCTGAACTGCAGCGGCGTATGTGACAAAAAGCTCTCCGTCAAAGGCACTTCTGTTTAAGGAAGAGTAATAAAATAAAATATTCACTCAGATACAGTGAATTATGTGTACAAAAATATTTTTCATAGACATATTGTTTTGAACTTATGGTAGCACTAAGAGGAAAAAGAAAGTATTATGGCCATTTTCATGAGCTGTTGCTGCTCAGTTGCATTTGAAGCTGCATTTCCAGGGGCAACAGTAACATCTAGAATTGAACACTTACTCCCATTTAATTGCACGAGTGATCTATATTGTTAGGATAACTAAGGCAGACCAGAGAGCAGGGTTTGAAATGTGGGGAGATAGAACTGCATACGTGTTTCGTTTCTCTTTCTGTGCTGTTAAGTGGGCTTCTTTTTCAGGGTTGTTGAGGTCATTTTATACAAAGAAGTTTGGGAGAAACAGGTTATTACTGATGATTGCAGGTTTAGTAATCACAACTGAAACTGCGGGCAGATTGTGTGGGAGGCACACAATTTTATCCCTGAATAACAGAACAGTTTATGGCTGTGTAATACGGAAAACTGCTCATATATTCGAAAAGCATGAGTGCATGTTCTTAAAACTTTTTTTTGTCTTTCTTTTGTTTTCTTATCTTTATTAATACAGTCAATGGTTTTACTGCAGCAGTCAGTTATTGTTTTTGTTTTTTTCCCCTTTAGCCTTAATTTGCAAGTGACACTGACTGACACTGACTTTTCTCCTCAGCAAATCAAGTATGCTGCACTCAGTTCTGTCCTCAACATACCCACACTCACCTGAGTTGCCCGACTCATTTTCGTGTTTTCTTACTTCTGTTCCTGTTGATTTTGAATATGATCAAGCACAAGGTTGCCTGGGGAGCTGCTCCTGCGTAGCTCTACCTCGTGATAAAGTCATTACTTTCAACATGTTTGTACATATCCAGCACACTCAGACAATGCTGAATATTTACTGCAGAGTCAAAACAAAATAATTATCCTCAGCGCTATTTAAGCCAATTATTGTTGTTTGTGCAGCATGTTTGTTAGAAGGACAGTAACAGGCTGCTCTGAATGGTTCTGTAATCATGTTAATTATTTGTTATCAAGTGGGACTTTTGGGGTTTGTTTGATACATGGATAAAGGTATCTTGCTCTTGCTCTTGAGTCAGTAGAGAAAGTTAAAGTAGAAAACATGACAAATTTAGCTTTTCATTAAAACATTCCCCCACTGTGGCCTTGTGGACTGACTCACTGTCTTAAAGTCAGGACAGATTTACCATAAATATACACATAAATATGAATGACTGACGAGCTTGACAAATCCTTGGACATGCCGTGCAATCCAATTTCCATCAGGTATTTCAGAGGTTCTTTAAAAAAAAGGCAAGTCAGACCTTTAGCCAGAGGGCATTTTAGGGGAGGCACGTATCCATGATGGCAGTCAACTAAGTTTACTAAAATAGCAAAGAGCACAGATTTAACTCCTCGACTTAGTTGCTCACCTTTAAGCCGACCTGGTGTGTTTGTATTTGAGCAGGGAGATTACCCTTTTTTCTTTTGACTTTTATTGATAGAGGCATTTTTGATGTCACCTTTGTCCTTCAGTTTACTTCAAATCCCCCGTTTTGGTGGCACAGCCATGATTTCCCATCAGTGAAAAGAGCCAAACTTTAACCTCAGAAACAACCCATTAGCTGCTGACTGACAAGGATTTATTCTTTATACTCTGGTTGAATGACACGCAAGATTTCAATTCAGCAACACAGAGAGCCATAAGTCTGTGTCATATCTATATCTTATGTTATTTAGTTTCATGTACTGTGCTACTTCAGTTTGTTAAATGAGCAACCAAATAAACATCCAGCGGGAGAAGGCTTGCTAACTAGCTGATCAACTTCAGCACTAAACAGCATTAATACATACATGCAAATGTAATTGTGGCCAGTTTAGGTATTAGTCTGGTCCTTACTCACTACAAAAGAAACATTGTTGGCTTACATTACATGGCTTGTAAGCTACAGCGGAAGCAGGGCTGGATAGATACATATTGATTGTTAAGCACCAGTAGTAAATGGGATTTCAGTTGGAGTTAAGTTGATTTTCTATATCTGTGCGTTTCATTCGCTCATGACCTCTCCTGCCCACACTGGTATATATTTATGATCTCAGCCCTCTGCAGTGCATGCTGAAGTAGTGAAATGCTAAAAAAAAAAAACTGCAGACAGACATTATGCCAGAGAGCCGGTGGAAAGATGCCAAAGGGGAACCAGTCGAGTATAGTCAGTGAATTTCCTGTTGCAGTCACACTGAGGCTGTCTGCTGTGCTCTGGTGTTAATGAAGGCACAGCAGAGTGAAAGTGAGGCCACTCTGCCTCAAGGCTACAGAATGCCACCGCTGATTGTGACCAATTACAGTCAATAGAGCTAAAAAAATAAATATTGGAGCTTGGTGACACTGTTTAAATGAGTTTTTCCAGCATGTGCCTACTCTGCTTCTTGCGATGTCAGCCCTGCCGTGGCCTTTATTCACCGAGAGGTCAAGGCAGTCACTTTGAATATGCTAATTAAATGATTTATTGTATGTAGATCGTGTAATCAACCATCAGTCACTGTTAAATAAAATACTGCTGCTCCTGCACAGATATATAGTGAACACTGTTTGGTAGGTCGATGCTGATTTAAATAGGGTTATTTTTTATTTAAAATGTATGACATCTCTTGACCCTCCTTATTGCCACTGGAAGTATTCTAAACAGTGGCAGACACAATGCTTTTGTTCACACTTTTTAATAAAGTTTAATAAAGCTTTCAGCAATGTTCATGAAAGCAGTTGTTCTTTAGTTCTTTTTTTTTTTTCCACGGCTATAATGTTGCTTTAAGTGCACCACAGAAGAGCCTGCTTCAGAAACCAGCATTACTGAACTCTGTTTGTAACACAGTCAAGTGCACTCATTTCACAATGGACCGTCTATTCAATGCAGGTTTTGGGGTGATTTTGTAAATTATGGATTCAGTGGCACAGAGTTACTTTGTGTTGTGCAAAATGGAGAAAAAGATACAATGAAATTAATTTGAAAGATTTTGGTAATGCTATTTAAAACCAATCTTTTTCTTGTGACATTGTACACATTTAAGCGCAATAAAGGCCTATGCATCACATAACTGCGTGCTGTCGACATCACTTTTGTTGGCTGCGTCTCCCCTACTGGACACTGATTGGTTTGTTCATGGGCGTGCAGCTAGTATTGGCATGTTGTCATGCTTTGGTGGCTTTTTCTCCTTGGAATGAAGGAAAATGAATGAACAGATTCATCTTGTATCCACTATATCATCATTGTGGAATTACTTAAATTGCACCAACATCAACGCAGAAGTTGAAAGTAGTTTGAAGTTGCCAAATGAACGTCCTCGTCGTGCAAAAGTAATATAGTGGCCAACAAGTTAGGAGGTGAAGACTGCAAGAAATCTCGTGAGCCTTTGTCTCCTTTCTCTCGTCATGTGCTACCGTGGCTTATTTTTTTACTTCTCTTCTCATTTGTTTTCTTCTTCTATTGTTTAATGGATGACAATAGCTTGCCTTAGCTTCCTATAATTGGTCCAAAAGTCTGAACTATTCAGAATGTGTTTTTAAACTGCAAACAAATTGAACCATGTTTTGGTTTAAACTGGACTGAAACCGACTGTTTCGGTTGAGCCAAATATTGGTGTTTTGGTGCGGATTGTGGTCCGAGGTACCTTTTACAACTTTTACACATTTAACACCTGCTATTTTGATTTGGACCAAACTAAAAAGTTGGAAGGTCAGGACCAAACAAGGTAGGAGTGAAACCTCAAACGCACATAGAGATGCCTTTACAGGGATAGTGGCATTGCATTACCAGGTTAAGATAAAAGGCAGTTAAAATATTGAATGAATCACCTTTCCTCCCTCCTTCCCCAATGTGTCACTATCGCACCCCAGTGTGTTTTCTTGTAGGTGTAAACCTTGCTGTTGCAGCACGCAACTTTTTCCAAAGGGCAATCTATGGTGCTTAACCCTGGCCCTACTATCTATGTAATATCAGTATCTGAAGTTCTTCAACAGTTCAGGCCAAGATTTTGAAGATTAGCTTGGTTACAGTTCACTTAATTTCAATTACCAGGTTCGGTAAGGAGATTGGTGGTAGCAACTCTATGTAAGAGCAATGAGACCCAATGAGATCCAGATGCAAACTACATTTTGAGGTGGTTTAAAATGTGATTCAATTCGCATTTCTACAAATGCGTCTCAGTCAGGACGTTCCGCTGGCTCAGATTGGATTTCTTGAGTCGCATATGTTGACAACGTCATTTTCAGAGAGACAGAGTGAACAGAATCTATGCTGCCGCTAGCAGAAAGTATAGATTTTCGCTCTGTAGAGGACAACGATAACCACACGCCACGGACAGAAGCTGAAATAAACCGTCTTCTGCCACTTCCGTGCCGGCAGCTTCTGTGTTGGAAAGCCGTGTCACGTTTGACCACAGCAACCCACGCATAAAGGTTGGTAATGTCTGGACCAGTCTGGAAACACCAAATCCGATCTGCTAACAAATAACAGTGCAAGACAGTCTGACCTAAAAATCCTAAAACATTTGCCTGCAGCCTAGCACACTGTAAGTTTTAGAGTTTTATGCTTAGTCTGCATACTTCAATGTGAGGTTGCTTGCCTGTGAATGGTTCTATCTTTTTAGAGTTTGCTATGTGCAGTATTTAGACAGTGGGCACAGTCGATGATCTGTGAGGTCAGAGTTCAACATTTTGTAAATTACAGTCTCGGTCTGTAAATTAAGGAGCAAAAATAACACTGTCTCCAATTCTCTGTTTAATGTGGTTTACATCGGAGTCTGTACCCAGCTAACACTACAATACTGTTGGTCTACTGTGTTCAGTCTGATATTCACACATTCAACACACACAAGCAGCCAGCAGGATAGTTCATTTCACTGGTTCCCCACTGGTTGGTGAAGCACACACAGACACACAAATCCACACACACACGCTGCCTGCAGGTAATGCCAGCGGTGGCCAGCCTTCATCTCATTTGTGTCTCATCTATCCCTCTGAGTCATAACAACCACAGAGAAACTGAGGCATACCTGGAAAACAAATGGGGAGAACCACCGAACCATTTGGTCAAATTAAATAAAGTGAATGCAGAAGAGGAGCTTTTGTTTTCTAACAATCTTTTTTTTTTTGCTCCTGGCGCAGCACCCACATCTAAAACATATTGAACTGATAAATATTATTTCATTGTGCTCTGCAGAAGAGATTTTGAGGTTTCACTATAAAAAATTAAAAAAGTTTTGCTAAAACAAATGTGTTTTGACATTCCTTCCTGCTGATTTTGTACTTTTATCAGATCAGATACGTGTGAGAATTCAGGTAGGTCTACTCAGGCACTGAAGATGCGATATTACTGTCAATGTGAATGATGGTCAATGAACTACAAATACAGACTGCACAAGTATCTGCCCACTGTGTATAAGCTTTTTAGCCTCTGAGAAACTATAATTACATATGACAGAGAACCCGTATGCTGTTTGCAGAGGAAGACCTTTAATCTACTGCCTACACATTAACAGAGTTGCTAAGTCCCATGCTACAGCTTTCATGTTAGCGTGCACTAACAGACCATGATGTTAGGTTTGAAGCTAACCCTGGAAATAGCTCCCTGTTACTGAAGGGGCAAGCTTTGATCCTTCTGTGAGCATTAGCCATGGCTATATCTGGTTCAGATGACAGGCTGTGGGCTTGGTTATCTCTTTTCTCCATATTGACATCTCTGCACATTTCTGACATATTTGAAGTGATACTAAATACTACTGTACACCAAAAATATAAGTCCTCTTACAGGAGAGTCAACGAACCGTTCAATATCAAATCATTTAGTAATGAAGAAAAATGTGTCATCAGCAAATCGCTCAAATGTTTTAGTGTGTTTTGTAAATCAAATTATAGTGAGAAGAAATCAGGACAAAAAGAAAAGGGAGATGGAACAGTTTCCCTGTGGTGTGCTAACAAGGAGAATAATTCGTATATAGTGGGTTTTTATAATTGTCCAAAGTTTGACCTGTTCATGGCCGTTTCTGGTTTTTACCCACATGAAGCAAAGTTTGACCTTAATTTTGAGAAACTTGAAAGAAGGAATTGTAGATGAATGTGTGGTTCCTTCCACGACAATTATCTCAATTTTGGAGTTGGTTCATTGAGATAAACAATGAACCAAGTGCAAATGTTCCTGTCAGGTGCCATTAAACCATCACATAAGAAGAAGAGGGCATAATTAAAAAATGGTAAAACAAAAAACTATATATAAAACAAGATGAAAATCCGGCATTTATGCGTTTCATGGATTAATTGGATGAAAATCATGATCCCCTCATCGTTCCACACGGATCGTAGTTTCCCAAATAAAATAGTCCACACTCAAACACAGAACTATACATATGCAGTGCCCTTAATCATCCTTTTTCAACCGAGACAGAGTTTAACTGACCGTGTCACTTCAACAAGGTTCTCCTTCAGCGGGAAAGGCTGAAAAAAAATAAACCCTGTTACACAAAATGGAAATACCTACAATACCACCACATAAATCTCAAAACATCATCTTAGGAAGTTCATGTGACATGATTAAAAGCTCCAGAACAGCTAATTGTCTTCCTGGTAACGTTGTGCTGTCAGCTACTAATGAAATGTACAGAGGAAGTCACAAAAGTAGTCGTAGGTTAAATTCAAAAGAATCCTTATTACGACATAAAGAGCTGAATTAGCTCTATAAAAAGGTCAGAACATAGCCTAATCATTAATACAAATAAATCTACGCACACTCCAAAATACAAATTATGGAGTCAAGCACCTGTCGAGGTCCTCTGCTCTCACAAACGCAAACACACACAGACACACATATCACGCTGTGACACGTCACATAGCGAAGTGGCGGCAGACCCTGAGGGAGCGGAGTGACCACACGTCTCGAGTATTTCATGTCTGTCTGCAGGCGGTGACATTAACAACCCAAGGTGATTTAACTTCTTAATTCATCCACCTCTGTTATTTATGAGCCAGCAAGGCTTTTTAGCAAGCACTGATGGATCTCTCATACTCTTTATTCTCCACCCTGAGGACTTGGTGGCAGCACAAAAACTGAGATGGAAGGAAAGGAGAGGTGGAGAAAAGTGGGAAACAAAATAGTGTTTCAGAGGTGTGACAGGGTCATGGTTAGTTGCTAAGCCACCCAGGACAATAAATTTCATTTTGTTGAAGTGCTACTGCTTTTTTTTCTTGTTCCGACACTGCTCATACATTTATTTCATTCTCTTGCCGTGTCCAAGCTCCAACACCATTTTTCTCATCATGAAGTGTCTTTCTTATCTCAAAGATATCCTCTCCACAAGTAATCTGTCTCTGCAGAAGACCTATCTAGGCCTGTATATACCCTTGCACACGCGCACGCGCACGCGCACGCACACACACACACACACACACACACACACACACACACACACACACACACACACACACACACACTCTGTCTGGGTATCTCTTGTCTCTTCCCCCAAGTGTTCCTTAACTTCCCGACGTTTGGCCTGAAGGCTGCTGTGATCTTCACTTCAGACTCTTTGCTCGTCATATTACCTGGAGAGCAGAAATGTCAGGATCCAACCAACACCGGGTGCACACATGCACACGCATTCGAATGCACACACAGTTATTCACCTTCTTTCTCTAGATTGTGGATGCTGTGCTTATCCACTTTTTTCTATTGAAATACAGAAGCGTTAAGACTCCCTGTGCAGTTTTCTTGTAAAAATAGTTATACTTGCATTCAAATATTTATCAAACTTCATTGTGCATTTACATTGTTTGCATCCATGTTTACAAGCAAACAACTGATCCCTTTCCTGCCTTTGCTGGTGCATTGCTGTTTTTTTTTTTTTTTTTAAATGTATTACTAATACACTTTGATCAGTGAAATAGTGTGACTCCCTTGGTAGGACTGTGGACCTTGACTTTGATATTGGTTACTAAACAATACTTTTTTCTTAAGATAAATAAAAGAAAATGACAACACACATTATAGTACAAATCTTTAGTTTTCATGCAGTTTAGAGGGGGAGAGTGTAGGTTATTTTTTTTAGCGCTAAAATTTACTGATGTTCCCTAAACGCCTCATAGAAAGTAGCTAGATGGTAAAATTAACTGATGTTCCCTCTTCCTTGGGAGCAAAAGAGGAAACAGCGTGACTTCTAGATGGAGTCAAAGGTTCTGTAGAGGGAGAAGGCTTTGATGGATTCTTTCAAACAAAGACTGTGATGATTTCCTTTATCTAACCAAATTATATTTGCACATAAACTGAACCAAACTTTACCAACTGAGGCGTGAGATTATAAAATAGAGTGAATTTTTAATCTATAGGAAAATAAACTCCAAATAACTGGTAAAAATCAGCAGGAAAATACTATAATACTGCAGTAGTCAATGAGTTCACTTCAAGGTAATTCCAAATATTACGTTGGTATTATCTTGATACTGCAGGTCAGCAAAATATGCAAAATTATGGTCAGACAGAATTCCTCTGGCGATCAATTAAAACTCAGTTTAGCACAGCTAATTCTCAGAACTTTGTCTCTACTTTTCCCGTTTAATTCTTTAAAAAATAACATTGAAAAATCCAAGGAACTCATTAGGAGATAACAGTGCAGTAAAATAATATTGACTAAAAAAGGGTTTTATGTGCCATTCTTAAGACCAGCTATAGAAAAGATAATTTTGTATAATTTGGAGAACCTGTTTTAGTTTTTGTCTATCGCTCTTATTCTCTCTTACAATCTTCCTTCCCATTCAATTAATTTTGAACGATTTAAAAATGCTCCAATGGCGAATGTGTCTGGCAAATAACAACCTTGACAGTTTGCGACAGTATGTGTCCGTGCACGTATGTACATGCAATTTCTTTTCAGTGTCAACGGGTTCCACATTACTGATAACTGTGACAGGTCAGATCAGGTGAGGACAACAAGCAGAAGCGAGAATATGGGAGCTCAGCTTGAGGTCACAGATATGTATTCCGAGTGACCAGCAGGCCATTCAAACCACAGTAGTTAGAGAACACCCACAGAGAGCTACAAACCACAGTGTATTAAAATTGTATTAGATTTGTTCTTGGTGTGATTTTTGTTCCATTTTATACAGTGCGGCATTCTTTCACTGGACTCCATTATTTATGTTAAATTATTTTATGTTAAACAAGTTTTTAACAAAACGTGTTTCAGCTCTTATGATGTGTGGTGCTTCTGTGTGGGTGACTGTAACATAGAACATAATAATATATGTATTGTTATAAGATATGGACCAGTATTGGGTATACAGGCAGAAGGTCTAGCTATTCCCAATGGAGCAGTGGGAGGTCAGAGAGAAAATGCCAAATGCCTTGAAAAATATGTACATATAAAATAAGCAAACCAGATACCTACATTATGATCCACTTAAAAAAATGTTCACGATAACAAAGAAATGGAATCCAGTATGAAACTTGGATACATCAAAACTCAACAAAGAAATTTAAAAAATGAAAACACTTTGCCCTGTAAACAATCAATATAGGGAGTTCATTTCAGTTTTAATACGAGTAAAACAAAAGCCTTTTATCAGCTTCCAGACACAACAACCAGTAACTGAAGTTTTCAGGACACAGCTGACCGCGTGTCTCTGCTAAGGTGCACAATTCAAGAGTGCAGAGAGCCTTTGGGCACCCCGAGTACCTCAGGCCAAGTACCGAATATCACCAAATACAATTATTGAACATGGAGAAGTTATTAAGGTTACATGGGAACTTGGATCCTTGGGCAGAAATGATATTCTATTTGAAATTTTAACATGGATTAAATATGAACGTGAGACATAATGTGTAGAATATATAAGTGCAGAAACTCACCTTTAATCCTCTCACTGAGCCTCAAATCTTTTTGATATGCTGTAGCTCCTTTAAACTCCTGGAGCCACAATCTCCAATCAGTGTTCAAAAAGGACATGCCCCTGGCGAGTGAGACAATATTATCTCCGAACTTTTAAGACCTGATCTGATATCAGCCCTCTGGCACAAAAGCTACACCTCTTGCTCCATCGTGCATTATGTAAATCCGTGCACGCTGATACAGGGTCAGCTGAGGGGAGCGGTGGCAGACACGAAGCCCTGCAGGATCTGATGTGAGTTCAGCAGATGTCTGGTTAAACCACCCACAGGGCGAGCAACGCTGTCTGCACGATATGGCCAGAGTGACCTCAGAGCTGCCTGTCACCTTATCTCTCGCCACAAGGATACGCGCACGCGCGCGTGCACACACGCATGCGTGCGCGCACACACACACACACACAGCTACTTTCCATTTCCATGTATTTTTGGGCTTTTATAGCAAGCCACTGCATTAACACTTTATAGGTATATGATGTTTTTAATCCAGCTGTTGTAACATAAGTATAACAGTTGAATGAGCTTCACCTGCTGGGTCAAAAACATCTCCAACAACGAATAAAAAGGACACAAAGAAACTGAACTAAAACTTGACCAGAAATGCATCGCAGCAATTGGAGTCAGGGATAAAAGGGAGAAGAACGAAGTAAGGCATCTTGATGTCTGAAAGTATTGGTTATTTACTTACACGTTCTGTGTACAGCTCTGTGATTCACCTCCCGTGAACTAGATTAAGAAGACTGCCCGAGTGTTTTGAAGGCAGGAGGGAGAAGACGAGAGGCTGATTAGGTATGTAAGCATGGAGGCCTTGCTATTTTGTATTTAGCTTCCGGCTAGTGAGGCAACATCTATGAATTGCAATAAAGTGAAGGACATAAAGGGAGTTGTATTGTAGATGAGCTGTAGCAGCTAAGACAGACGATTTTTGGAGTCTGGCGGTTGCAATGTAATGCAGCATTACTATGGTGGTGTAGGAATATGGCTTTCTAACATCTTTGGAACACCGTTGGTGTAATTGTACTGTACTTGTTGCTTGTTGTTGAGACAGAGGATAAAATGGTTGTTACCTCGATAACTTAAAAAAAAAAAAAAAAAAATGAAGCTAATGCTGCATTTGTGAATTTTGTCATTTCACTGTTGTTGGTATGCAGTAAAATAGTGTAAATAGGAATTTATTTTTTACTGACGTGGGACTGCACTGTCCTTATCAGACCATGATAAGCAGACCATCATTAGCAAACCATGGGGTGGCTCGGTTATGTGGAAGAGTGGCAACTCAAGATGTGAATCTTCACTTGCCTCATGATTCGGTTCGATTTGATTCCCCTGTCAACAATTCGATTGCACCATGCAGTTAAGAGGGAGAGACTGTAACTGAGGTTCTTTTCTTTAGCAACAAATTACAGATGTCTCCTAAATGCCTCAAATGCAGACTATCAGTATCAGTACTATCACTATCAGACGCTAGCTAGGCAGCTGTGCACATAGAAGCCTTCAGTTATTGCAACAATCACAACTTGTACGGTGGCCAAGAATGGTTCATTTGAAAAGATTGAAATAAGGCATTCTAATTTAAGATTGAAATTCAAATCAAGTGATCTTATCTACCTGGCGAGGTTCTTAATCTACTTGAGTGGGCTACCCAAGCAGAACCTATTTAGGACATGCTTGGATATACTTTTGTGAAATTATGATCTGTGAAATTGACACCAAATCCTCCATTTTCACATCATGATGAATCTTAGAATCGAGAAATCTCCATATATCTAGTGAATACAGAAAAAAGCACGTACTCGGTTAACAGCAGCACTTGGATAAAAGCCAAACTTTAAAATATTTTTTTCAAATAACAGAACAAAATGACTCATTCTTATTCATTTCTCTCCTAAAATGAAAAACAAGTCGAGAGTATCTTTCTCAACATAACATAACACTTCACTAATATTCAAACATTGACTTTTTTAATATAATATCTGGGTACATGAGAAGGCTTATAAATTGGGCCCTAGCTGGATTCAGGACAATAAAACTGATGGAAGAACAGACTAAAGTCACAAGAGAAAAATTAAAGAGAGAATGTGAGAGTAATAACCGGAAACTGCTATGAAAACTGCTAACAGATGAGTCCCATTTAGGATGTAATTGTGTCTGTGTGTACAGTGGAGTAGTTTATCTGCTCCTTCCACTGTTCATGCAAAAAAATAAAAACAAATCACCATGTAATTTTTGTCTGATGATGTCAGAAAACACAAAAATGTGCAAGCACATACGAGCGGAGAGCAAGAGTTTGTGGGAGAAAGCCAGTGATGAGGAAAAAGAAAGCAAGAGTCAGAAAATGAGAAATATGTTGGCAGAATGAAGCACAAAACAGAGAATGAGTCCAGGGAGAAAAAAACAAGTTGGAGTCAGGAATAGAAAATGAGAGAAAACAAAGGAAGGGAGACTATAATGAGGGAAAAACAGATGAGTGAGGCCATAGGCTTAATGCAGTGTCTTCTGTAACAAAGCAAACTAAACAGATAAGCTCTTGTAACTAAGGTACTGCCCGTTTAATAGATTGCCCAGTAATGCTACTGTCATTAACAAAACACTGTTGGGGAGGAAAAGTAATTAAACAGCCTGCACAAATAAGACACAGACTGATTATTTAATGAAATAAACTGGAGAATGTGGATAAGCATTTCCCCATCCAAACATAAGTTTTCATAACACTCTACTGTCTGTCCAAGATCCTCTCACACACAAAAGAGTCACTACAAGGGAACTCAGAACAAAACAAAACAAAACTGTTTCCCAACAACACAATACTGACATGATAATAATGGAATTACATTAGTGAGACAGTGTGTGCTGTAGGATAACACACTCTGTGGCTCTATGTGTTCAGCAAACTGCAAATAAACCTTTTCACCTCAGTAAGTCGAAGAAAACTCACCGAAAGACAAAAATTCTGACTGTAATGCCATATGGGCTTTGAATCAATCCCCATTTGATTTAGTATTAACTAGTTTCTCTTTGTCTCCTGGTACAGCGAAGCTGGTTATTTTTTAAAGCCTTTAGCTGATGATAATAAATAACAATTACTGTGATCATGGAGATGTTGCATAGCAATCTGGCAATTATCCCCATTAAAGTGTGTGAGTGTGTAAAAGGAAGGTCACAAGAAGTTGGAGGAGCCATTAACTACTTGTAATTAACATAAAGGACCTCTTACCGTTGCCATAGCAAGCAGATGTCACAGATGAAAAACTGAGCTCACACCAACCCAACCACACACACACACACACACACACACACACACACACACACACACACACACACACACACACACACACACACACACACACACACACACACACATGCATTTGATATTTACAGTGAAGGAAATCATTATTTGATCCCTTGCTGATTTTGTAAATGTGCCCACTGACAGAAATGAACGGTCTATAATTGTAATGGTAGGTTTATTTTAACAGTGAGAGACAGAATATATATATATATATATATATATATGTATAAAAAAAAAAGAAATCCAGAAAATCACATCATATAAAAGTTATAAACTGATTCGGATTTGATTGTGTGAAATAAGTATTTGATCCCCGACCGACCAGAAAGAATTCTGGTTCCCACAGACCGGTTAGATTAGTCCTCTCGCTTTAAGAAAGTACTCCGAATCTCAACTCGTTAACTGTATAAAAGACACCTGTCTCAACTCATTACCTGTATAAAAGACACCTGTCTCAACTCATTACCTGTATAAAAGACACTTGTCCAAAGAATCAATCAGTCAGATTCCAACCTCTCTACCGTGGGCAACACCAAAGAGCTGTCTAAGGACGTCAGGGACAAGATTGTAGACCTGCACGAGGCTGGAATGGGCTACAAGACCATCGGCAAGCAGCTCGGTGAGAAGGAGGCAACTGTTGGTGCGATTATTCGGAAATGGAAGAAACACAAAATGACCGTCGATCGCCCTCGGTCTGGGGCTCCACGCAAGATCTGGCCTCGTGGGGTATCGATGATCATGAGAAAGGCCCTCAGCCAGGACACTGAAAATGGGTCGTGGACGGGTCTTCCAGCACGACAATGACCCAAAACATACGGCCGAGGCAACAAAGGAGCGACTCAAGAAGAAGCACATTAAGGTCATGGAGTGGTTTAGCCAGTCTCCGGACCTTAATCCCATAGAAAATCTGTGGAGAGAGCTGAAGCTTCGAGTTGCCAAGTGACAGCCTTCGAAACCTTAAGGGTTTGGAGATGATCTGCAAAGAGGAGTCGACCAAAATCCCTCCCGAGATGTGTTCAAACCTGGTGACCAACTACAAGAAACGTCTGACCTCTGCGCTCGCCAACAACGGTTTCTCCACCAAGTACTAAGTCATGTTTTGCTAGAGGATCAAATATTTATTTCACACAATTTATATGATGTTATTTTCTGGATTTTTTTTAAATTTTTTTAATTTTTTTTTATAAACCTAACCCTGAATTATATTATTTTTGTATTATTACAATTTACATGCTACTAAATTGTCTCCACAATTATATTGCAGTTTCAAATGTAACTACTGTCTGGATGACTCACACAGGCAATAAGAGGGTGGAACAAAAAGTTAACATTTTAACATCAAATAGCATCAGGCTAAAGACCCGCAGAACAGAACTTTAACTGCGCTCTCAGGCACAGAGACATCCCGGGGGAACTTCTATCACTGCAGCAGTTACATGTTGCCGCTCACGGCATTTAAAAAAAAAAGAGTTTTTGACCCCACTGCTGTGACCACCGAACAAAAATTCCATTTCTGGGTTTTTCTCTCCGTTGTAGACACGATTGACCAAAGAACCGCTGATCCCTGTGGCTAATTTTACATGCATCAACCTTTATAACAGGCTTTGCATGGACCATTTATGGTGGAATGTGGGCGTGTTGAAGGTGGGATGCGAGGCCGATCTGCGTGCGCACATTTCCACGTGGACTGTGATTTATAAAGGGAACATTGCGTGCAGGTGTGCGTGCGCATTTTCTGCTTTTGTGCGCACGTGCACTTTTAGTATGGCTTCTACGCACTGTTTTATAAATGAGGCCCCAGGTCATTTGCACTGAATGTTTTCATTACCACAGGTTTCTTGAAGCATTTCCAGGGTGTCCATTCGCAATTTTGAGAGTTTGACACAAAATTTGATGTGCTCTCTGCTCAAGTTTCAGGTGTGTAAACTAGACGTACATGTAGTCTGATATTAAAACTTTTTTCCAAAACAGAATGCAGAGAAATATGCTTTGGGTAATTTAGACATTGTTCTGTTTACGTTTTTTTGTTGTTATATAGTTATTTATAATTATTAAGTAACTGTAAAATACCCCGCCTCCATTACATGTGTTTTGTCACAAGTATTTGATAACCACATTCCAGTCAATATCATATTAATATCAGAATGTCTTTGCTTCCTAAAATTGGTATCAGCATCAGCCCCCAAAATCCAACATCAGTCAGGCTCTAAAAAAAAAAAATCCTTTTATATTTGAAAAAGAAAGATCCAAACAATCCTGCTGACTGCTTCACATTGTGTTCCTCTTGGGATGCTTAATTTCTTGTATTTTCCTCATTATTACCGCAGTGTGTCTCTTTCTCTTTCTCTGTCTTGTGCTTTTAGAAGTGTTTGCCCAAAATATCATGAAAACAGAGCCTTTTTATCCTTTACGCCAAACAAAACAGACCACAAGGGAACCAGTAAAACATTGTCCCCTTTCCCTTGCTTCTCTTCCACTCTGTCTGTGTAGAAGAGAAAAGCCAGCATGGGGAAGTTACTAACACAATGATGGACAGAGACACTGAAACACTGGTAAGGGGGACGATCTGGTGATGTTACGTCAGGCTTGACTAAGCAGAAACTTTTAACAAAACAGAACAAGAGAAGTAGACTAAATTCAACCTCAGACACAAACACACAACCCTCAGCATACACTTTAGAGACAATATTGTCAGACCAAATTATCCCCTTGGGTGCTAACTTTTTGCTCTGTATGTCTCTTTCTCTTGCTGTATCTTCATCGCTGGCTTTGACTTTTATTTTCTCTTGGCTTCCCTCTGTTTCATTTTACTCTCCTCTAACTGAGTTAGACTTAATTAACCTTTATGAAAGAAAGAAGTGCAATATCATCAAGACATTATAGTCTGATTCAATAAGAGTTTTGACTAAAATGAGAACATTACTATTTAAAGCAAGTAAAGGCCATTGGAACACTTAACAGCCGGAAAACCTAAACATTGATGTTTGCTCAGCCACTCCAATCAGTGGGAAAGGCTAAGTGCAATGACAGTGAAGTAGGTCCAACAATGGCAGCAGTGGTAGAGTTTTGGCGCACAACATACCTCATATATAAAAAAAAAAAAAAAAAACATCTTATAGTCAGTGATAAAGCATAAACAAATAAAAAGAAGAATGGCTGAGAGCATTTTGAGATGACATTCTTTTTGACCCTTTTACATGGAGATTCGCATCAGCTTGCCACCATTTTGGTTGTTATTGCAGTATAGCTCCATGTATACACTGCGAACCCACAGAGGAGCACTGAATTCCATAGAATAATTACAATACAAGAGGTCATTTTCAGTCCTCCCCCAGACATGCATGTCTTTTTCTGTCATTATCCTGTTCTGTCTATTTTTCTTTCTCTTTGACATTTTGCCAGAGTTGGTTAAAATATGTTTTAAATATGTTGTATATATAAATAAAAAATGCGGGTAGCCACCAAAGTGTTCGACCCTCATTCAACCCTTTTCAGAGGGAGGTTTGGCAGATGCGTTTTGACCCATTTAGAAAGTCTAAATGTGCTGTAACTCGGCAGGTTTTCAGGAATATGATCAGAATCCTGTTAAGTATTAATTAATAAACTAGATCCTGAAAAGATGACTAATCAGTGGGATAAATTTCCATAAACCGTGTAATTTTGCTAACCACTAACATGTCTCAAGGCAGATGAAAAGCTATTTTCTCCAAACTGGGAATTCATTATTTTAAGAGCAATGAAATAATTGTAGACATTCAGTCAGTTATTACACAGGCCAGTGTGGAGTGCTGATGAGGGAGCATTTAGCTATAAATGATCATTAAAATGGTGTATCCCTTAACTGATTAAATGCTTTATGAAATATATTTTAAATTGCAATTCAGTATTGTAATATAATTTTCCCAAATGAAAAACAATCCTGCTGCACACATAGAGTATGTTTTTTTTTGTAATTTGTGCACACAAAAACTAACTCTGATTGTCACAGACCAGTCTCAGTAATTGAGCACCAAACACCACAAGATTAATGATTTTATTTTGATCATGTGGAATATAAACATGCTGTTCAATCACATTATGTCTGGCTAGCTAACCAAACCTGCTGTGCATCTAAATCAGCCGCAGGTCTGCAGCTCTGCAGAAATGACTTGTGACAACATCCCAACTCGGAGAGAAACATTAGGTTTGGCAGGATCCTGCAGTGAATTTCAACGTATTTATCAAAGCACAACAACAGTTAATTAATAATATAACTGCACTTACTTGAAATAATTGCTGAAGACAGGGGGAGAGAGAGACGGAGGAGAACGAAGGTTGAAAAAGAGGGAAAGGTCATTAATAATGGCATATGGGATGTACATCAGCTCTGTTGAGCTTCTCTCTGAATATGGAACTGAAGCAAGGAAGTCATTTAACAGCTGCTTCACTGATGTGTGACACTCACAAGAATAGAAAAGGACTATATATGAAAAGTCATGCTTTCACATGATCACATTTTCCTCTGCTATGAGAGTGACAGGCCCCTGTCAGACACGTACAGTATGACGTAACAGCGATACATTAGCTGAAAGAGGAGACAAAGAGGGATGGAGGGAGGAAGGCAAAGAGAGCGGTAACTAAGGTGGAAGGAAGCTTTCTATATCATTTGATTTGTATGTGCAGGAAAGCTTAGAGGTTAAATTAGAGTACAGAGGAGGAAACGGTTTTAGAGGACGTAAAACAAATGTGGCAGGAGCAGCCTATATTTACTCAAATGCAGGTAGGAGAGGGTAATTACTGTATTATTATCTCGGGAAGATCACAGCATACAATTTCATATGGCGTTTAATAAGGCTATTACTTTAGGGTGTTTAGTGCCAAACCCGATGCCTCTAAACACAACTGCAAATAAAGTTCAGTTTCTGTTTAATGTCACCTACTGAAATTTGTGAATAGTTAAGACACATGATTATGTTTACAAGTCAGCAACATTAGAAAAGGCTAAGCACAGTTTTAAAAAAAATCAATCAAGAGCAAACAAGGTATGTAAGCTGTTTAGTAAAAGCTGCATTTGCATAGAATATTTGACATGTAAATAAGGTTGTCCTCACTATTGCAGCAAACACAACCTTGATAGACTGTAGTCGTAATGATATATGCATGTGTTTTTTAGTGAGTGCATGTGTGTATGTAAAGATTTCTCTGTTGACCGTCAGCTTCAAGTAAGAATTGATTAGTTCAGTAATGTCAACATCAAGCTCAAACATCTGTCAGTTCAAAGTCAGAGAGATTCAGAACAACATGCTGCTTGACTCAAAGTTAATTTTTTTTGCCAAATATTTCCCCAATACCAGATTTACGTGGACTGTAGATTTAACTCTAATATTATATAGATTATTTTTACATTACATTTCATTTAGCTGATGCTTTTATCCAAAGCGACTTACAATAAGTGCATTTACAACCATGAGGGTACAAAACCCAGGACATGCTTTATATGCATCTATAGTTTATTTTTAGCCCACTTGTCAACAGAGTTGACATGATTGATGAGTGCTGAGACCTTCAAAGTGAATCATTAACTCACAGTTACATATTTCCATCTTATTGTCTCAGTGAATTAGAATTGATTGTATTGTACCAATCAGTGATCCTGGTAGAGGATCGAGCTGAGAACAGAGTTATCTGAAAAACAAGAAATGAGGGATGTGTACAGTGGTGTGAAAAAGTGTTTGCCCCTTCCTGATTTCCAATTTTTTTGTATGTCTGTCACACTTAAATGTTTCAGATCATCAAACAAATTTAAATATTAGTCAAAGATAACACAAGTAAACACAAAATGCAGTTTTTAAATGAAGGTTTTTAGTATTAAGGGAGAAAAAACAATCCAAACCCACATGGCCCTGTGTGAAAAAGTGTTTGCCCCCTCCTGTTAAAACATAACTTAACTGTAGTTTATCACACCTGAGTTCAATTTCTCTAGCCACACCCAGGCCTGATTACTGCCACACCTGTTCTCAATCAAGAAATCACTTAAATAGGACCTGCCTGACAAAGTGAAGTTGACCAAAAGATCCTCAAAAGCTAGACATCATGCCGAGATCCAAAGAAATTCAGGAACAAATGAGAAAGAAAGTAATTGAGATCTATCAGTCTGGAAAAGGTTATAAAGCCATTTCTAAAGCTTTGGGACTCCAGCGAACCACAGTGAGAGCCATTATCCACAAATGGAGAAAACATGGAACAGTGGTGAACCTTCCCAGGAGTGGCCGGCCGACCAAAATTACCCCAAGAGCGCAGCGACGACTCATCCGAGAGGTCACAAAAGACCCCACAACAACATCCAAAGAACTGCAGGCCTCACTTGCCTCAGTTAAAGTCAGTGTTCATGACTCCACCATAAGAAAGAGACGGGGCAAAAATGGCCTGCATGGAAGAGTTCCAAGACGAAAACCACCGCTGAGCAAAAAGAACATTAAGGCTCGTCTCATTTTTGCCAGAAAACATCTTGATGATCCCCAAGACTTTTGGGAAAATACTCTGTGGACTGACGAGACAAAAGTTGAACTTTTTGGAAGGTGTGTGTCCCATTACATCTGGCGTAAAAGTAACACCGCATTTCAGAAAAAGAACATCATACCAACAGTAAAATGTGGTGGTGGTAGTGTGATGGTCTGGGGCTGTTTTGCTGCTTCAGGACCTGGAAGACTTGCTGTGATAAATGGAACCATGAATTCTACCGTCTACCAAAAAAATCCTGAAGGAGAATGTCCGGCCATCTGTTCATGACCTCAAGCTGAAGCCAACTTTGGTTCTGCAGCAGGACAATGATCCAAAACACACCAGCAAGTCCACCTCTGAATGGCTGAAGAAAAACAAAATGAAGACTTTGGAGTGGCCTAGTCAAAGTCCTGACCTGAATCCTATTGAGATGCTGCGGCATGACCTTAAAAAGGCGGTTGGTGCTGGAAAACCCTCCAATGTGGCTGAATTACAACAACTCTGTAAAGAGGAGTGGGCCAAAATTCCTCCACAACGCTGTAAAAGACTCATTGCAAGTTATCGCAAACGCTTGATTGCAGTTGTTGCTGCTAAGGGTGGCCCAACCAGTTATTAGGTTTAGGGGGCAAACACTTTTTCACACAGGGCCATGTGGGTTTGGATTGTTTTTTCTCCCTTAATACTAAAAACCTTCATTTAAAAACTGCATTTTGTGTTTACTTGTGTTATCTTTGACTAATATTTAAATTTGTTTGATGATCTGAAACATTTAAGTGTGACATACATGCAAAAAAATTGGAAATCAGGAAGGCGGCAAACACTTCTTCACACCGCTGTATATGATAGGAGGGATGGTGACTGGAATGAGAATGAATGTCCAGAGGAGAAGACAGTTTCAAGGACTTATGAGCAAGAGAAACAGGAAAACAGAAAACAAATCACTGCAGAGAAGAAACACACTGACAGAGGAGATGTGAAGAGGAAGGGAGTAGATAAGTTCAGACTGGAGGAGGAGGACAGGAAGTTAATAAGAGATGGCGTTTGCTTTCCCGGATCGGAGCTCATCTGGATTGTATCCAGTATTCATGTCTGCAGCTTTGACAGGCGCCGTCTCATTTATATGAACAGGCAGGTATGATACTACTAAATATCAGATGTGGTGCTGAGGAGATGATGAAGCTATACACACTGCCACATGACTTTGCATCCGGTTTGGCTCCCTCTTAGAACAATCAATACTTCATTAGTAGATACTTAAATATAGATACAATTGCACACTCATAAACCCAAACAACTGCACTTGTTTTGGTTTGACAGGCAGACGCATGATCTAATCAATAGTTATGGTAAATGGCAAAAGGGGGTTGCACTTACATAGCGCTTATCTACCTTAATGGAGAAAGCACTTTGCAATTGCCCCTCTCGTTCACTAATTTATAAACACACATGCTGCCATGCAAGGAGCTGGCCCGACCACTTAACGTCCTGTTCCTGAGCCCAAGCCATTCAATTCAACAGAGAGACGGACACAAGCCTTCAACTCATGAAGCAAGAGGATGATCTTTAACCCAACGAAACAAAAACTGTTGGTGCCTATATATTTTTGTTTTTAGACACTTAGTCGATGTGTCTAAAAACAAAAATCTAGGCAGATTCAGATTCTGGTGCATCAGTTGGTATCCGTGATGGTGAAGACTTGCAGTGCGTTTACACAGGAGGCTTCACGCTGGCAGCAGCAGCAGCAGCAGCAACAGCAGCACTCGAGTACTTTCCTCCTACTTGTCTTGTGTTATGTTTACAGATAATAGTGTGTGCTCGTAAGTGGGAAACCAAACTGAATTAATATGCTAATTCTGTTAAAATATTTCCCAGACATTGTCAGGTAGTAAAAGGTGTTATTCGTGTGGTTTAGAGAAATTCAATTAAAGTACAAATACTAGTTAATGTACCTTTACAAGGGAATTCAGTATCAGTGTGTGTCTGTGTGTCTCTGTGAATCAATAGCCTTGTTTACTTTAAATCCAAAGACAGCAACAAACAAAACAAGGATTCTGCAATCTTTCTTGTCCTAAGTAAACCCGAGGGGGGAGGGGGAGTCGCACAGCACAGGAACAGTCTGAGGGCGAGAAAACAACAACCAAACCGAATGAACCATGTTTGCCATGAATGATGCAGGGCCGCGGGCTAGCAGCTAACAAGTTGCATCATCTCCATTGTAGCTTCATCAAAGCTGGGTCAGTTATGTTGTTGTTTGGTCCGCTGTTTCACCTTTAAATGTAAAAAACTAAAAACATTTCTTTAACCAACACATTTAAAAACGGTTCCAGTGGTGAGTGTTGGAGAGTATTCTGATTTACTTTGCTGGACGTGTTAACATATGCTTATCTTTGTAACCAGTAGGACATTTCAACTTCAGGTTTCCTTCATTGAAAAATGGTCACCATACTCCAGCTGGAAAACATTGAGAATGCAGTTTGTTGTTGACAGAATATTGTCTCAGCAGGAACATGGCAGGAGCACCCACATTTTCACTGATCAAAGAGTGAAGATGTCAAAGGATAATTCCTGCCTCGCAGATGCACGAGCTTAAAACTCACAACACATAACAGCTGCAATCTCAATTCAAACTTTTTTTTCTCTGTCTGTCTGTCTCACACACACACACACACACACACACACACACACACACACACACACACACACACACACACACACACACACACACACACACACACACACACACACTCTCTCTCTCTCTCTCTCACTACGATGCATCCCTCATATCTAATCGGTGAGCTTTACCAAAACAACAGTCTACAGGTGTAGATCTATACAGAGTCAACAGTAATGGGATTTAAGTTATTTCTACAAGCTTCGAGCACACAACCTGAGCTGAAATTCAATGGATATACTTGTTACTGGAGTCTACAAGCATAGGTCAAAAAGTTCAGAGTTCAAGTTCTCTGTTTCAACACTTTATATGTTGTCTTTGGTCAATTTGCAATTAAATTTGGATTAATGACATTTGCAAGTCATTGCATTTTGTTTTTACTGACATTTTATAGTGTCCCAACTTTTTCAGAAATGGGGTTGCTTCCTATAGACTCTTGAGTCAGCCAAACATATATAACATATAACAACAAATCCCACGGTACTACACTTTTTTTTTTTTTTTTTTTTTCAATGTGTCTGAACCAACAGTACAAGGAGTTTAATGAGCCCTCTTGAGAATTAACCCCCCGCTCTCCCTATTGGATTATCTTTAGTCTGATCGGCTGAGGGATGCCTGGTTCCACCTCACATGGTTGAGGAGTCAGGCAGTGCCAGTAATCTATCCACTGCTGTTCTGTTAGCGTGACAGAGAACTCTGTCAGAGAAATAAATCTGACATCACATTCAGAAACCCTCTCCTGGTTGTAAAATGACTCGACAGTGCAGCCGTACTGTCAATTTTCCAAAGCAATTATTGATGACACTGGAAGTGAACATTTAACTTCTTCCTTTCTGCTCAGATCGGAATCACCATGTCAGATTGAGACAGTTTTGCCTTTCAGCCAAGCTCCAGAGAAGCCTTGTTGTATTGCACACATTAACCAAGTGAGAGTCCGTCAGCTGATGTTTGGAAAGCCAAGTGGAGTAACTTGTTTATCATATGCAACTGAGGTCATTTATTGTCAAAGCTCGCTTTCCATTTTCCATGTAGCATATGGTTCCATTTGATAATACACTTACAATCAATCCATGCTTCAAATTAAGTAACACTCATGTCAAATGTTTGTTTCCTCTACGATGATCCTGTCACGACATCAGAAGAGATTGATAACATGCTGTAAATGCTGATTTATCTTAGATGAAGCCATGTGAAGCACAGGCTACTGTGGATCGTATTCTGGATTTATAGAGACCTTCGTGTTCATAACAAAACATACAAAGAGACACTTAAGACAGTCAGTGGGCTCATCATTAAAAAAAAAGATCAACACTTTTTGTCAAAAGCAGTCAAGTAGGAAATCCAGAGACTTCTTACCTTTATGAAACAACCCCACTGTGCCTGTGTACTGGACTTTTATTTAAATGTCACTGCATACAAAAGCCGAGGAACAAAAAGACTGACAAACTGCCACTACTGGTACACTGAACATAGCGCTAGTCCTTTCAAAATGTAGTGTTTTGTCTCTTG
Organism: Brachyistius frenatus; assembly: GCF_029030835.1. Classification (NCBI taxonomy): domain Eukaryota; kingdom Metazoa; phylum Chordata; class Actinopteri; family Embiotocidae; genus Brachyistius; species Brachyistius frenatus. The sequence goes on from NW_027210860.1 coordinate 45,893, forward strand.
TCTGTGTTGGATATCAGTGACAGTATGAGGATCTTTCTTCTTTTTTTTTACTTTCCAGACAAATCACTGCTCGTGATGAGAATATAAATGTTTTAAAGAGGTGAACAGTAGGGCCCCTGCTAACAATTATTTTAATTATGATTAATCTGCCACTTACTTCCCACCATGTCCATCACATATCCCTGCAGCTGAAGGTGACATTTTCACATGGCTTGTTTTACCCAACTAGAGGTCCAAAACCTTTAGATATTCAATTTACCATCACATGAGAGCAAGAAAAGCAGCAAATATTTACATTTGAGAGTCTGAAGCTGCAACGCTTTTTAATTCCCAAGGCCTTAAAAACGGACATTTTATCAAAGCTGTTCGTGTCTCACAGGCACTTTATGTTTGCACACCCAAATCTACTCGGTTATAGTCAGAAAAAGATCCTGGTTTGGTTTACCTAAAAGAAATCCACATTGACTTTTGCTTTATCATCAACATGAACACGTCTCCTGCATTTAAGTGTTGTGCCTGTTCTAGCCAACCTTCTCCCTACACAGACATTTCCCTCTTTGTACTACTTCACGTGACCTTTTTTCGACTCTCTTTATCACGGTGCATAAAACTTACCTGGAGTGAATGTCTTAGACACAATGGCTGTGACAAAATGACAGTATTTGACACCCTAAGAATGAGAATGGGCTGGTAAATTAGGCATTATTGCTTCAAAATCACAAAAACAATTTGTCTATTATCCAAGCAGCTGTTGATGACTCGACTACTTGTTTGAATTCTATTGAACAGGTTGTGTCACTGCTGTGTGGTATTCACATTTAACTACTTCAAATATAGTAAATCATGACAGGACTTTACACAAAAACATAACATTATGTCAACATAATAGCAATCATTTTACATTCACAAATACAAAGATCACATACACAGTTAGGAGAGAAAATGCTACTGTCGTCCCGGTATTTGTACCTTGCATCATTTGTACAGGTTAAAGGAATCCGAAGAATGAAATAAGTACAGAGAGGGGAGCGGATGAGACAACGCAAGCAGAGAGAACCACCACTTCCAAATATTAATGTCACCAAAACAAATTGAAGTCTCATCGCACTTTAATGATTATAAGAAGCATTTACGACAGGAAAAAAAAAAAAAAAAAAATCAATGCTCCCTTTAGCCATATCTATTCTGCTTTGACTTGACAGGCAAAGAAAGCACCTCTGGTATTTTACCCTGATCAATAATAAATAAACAAGGTCAGTCACTTCTTTTCTTCAGAAGAAGGAGAGGCGTGTGTGTAAAATGCTGAATATGTATTGCCTGAGAGAGCTTGCTGCTGGAACAATAACCACCATACTGCCTTATTACAAAAAAACAAATTTTGTCTTCATTTTGAATGATGCTTGTTTTGATGCAATGTGCCTACACTCACATACAGCAGACAATAGAGTTCGAGTCATTATCAAAGCTAAATGTAAATTAATGGGTTAGTCATCACTGTAAAACCTTTACAAGCTGTTTTTAGCTTCAGTTTTGGTTAAGATTTAGCACTGCCCACATACGTTTACACAGACATCGCTGTCATGTACAAGGACATCTTCAATAGCCTCATCAGCTCCATTGCATGATGGTCATGATGTCACAGTGACCTGGGGCCTCATTTATAACCGTAGCGTACGCACACAACGGGGCCTGAAAGAGGCGTACGCCACTCCTCACGCAAAAGTCGGGATTTATAAAGACAAACTTGACAGTAAATAGTCCACACCTGTAAGCAAACTCTGAGCCATCCGTATGTAGGTTTTGGAGACGGGGAAAATTGCCGACACAGACGGTGAGGTGGTGAATTGAAGCCAGATTGTACAAATGAAATGTGACAGACGACTTGACACATGTAACGAAGCCTCTCACATTTCATTTCACTTCATATCACATCATATTTGGACATGGGTCCACTTCATCAATAACATTCTAACCAGCAAGGTCATTTTTGCTCGTGACCTATAAATATTCCATCAGCAACTTTGAACTGCAAATGATAGAAGCAAATTTATAGCTCCCATTTAATTCCATCATTATATCATATTGCGCTGTCACTCCAGCACGTTCCTTTTCACCGCATTTACATTTCAAACTAATCATCATCCTTTGTAAAAATCCAAGATAACATCAAACAGCATCAGGTTAAAGAACTGCAGAACAGAGCGTCAGCTTTTAATTTGTTTCTCATATTGTGCACATATAGTTTAATGCAGTTGTTGTGTATAAATGTTTTTCGACTGCGCTCTCAGGCGCACAGAGCGCGTCGTCATGGAGACATCGCAGTGGACCTTCTGTCACTGCAGCAGCAACACGTGACCACTCGCTGCATTTTATTTAGTTCTTGACCCCTACAGCTGTGACCACCGAACAAATATGTGCTTCATATCCTCCACCTCGTCCACAAACACCTCGAGTTCTGTGTCGGAAAAATTCAATTTCCTGATTTTCCTCTATGTTGTTTACACGATTAACCAAAGAACCACTGATCCACGTGGCTAATTTGATATGAATCAACATTTATAATACGCTTTGCATGGACCATTTATGGTGGAATGTGGGCGTTGTGAATTGGTGACGTGAGGCTGATCTACGTGCGCACATTTCAATGTGGATTGTGATTTATAAAGGTGTGCGTGCGCATGGTTTTATAAATCGGAATATTTTTTAGCGCACGCCATACTTTTGTGCACACGTACACTTTTAGTATGGAGCCCACAAAATGTTTTATAAATGAGGCCCCTGGAGTGCACCTGTATGTATCTGTAGCAAAGTGGAAAGTTAAACCACAGCAGGTCAGTAAAGATAATATTTTCATGGGTTGTTTACTTACTCTTATAAGTACAAAGTTGGAAGTGAGCGTCAGGTTGCCTAGCTGAGCACTAAGACTGAAAAGCAAGGGGAAACAGCTAGCCCCTCTAAAAGCTTACTAATGCATGATATCACTTTAGCTTTATTCAGAAACAAACAGACATATACATTTTTTTAATTTGCATTTTTTAGGGAGTTTTGTGATGTAGTAACAACATTGGTTCCAAGTTGCTATGTTAAACTTGGCCAACCACACTCTGCCTCCAGATTTCTATTTTATATACAGACTTGAGACTTAACATCAATCTTATTATTTCAGAAAGCAAGTGGATTTCACTTGTTTACACTTAAACTTGCATTTTACAAATAATGGAGCCAATTACCAAACTTTTTTTGGGGCCTACTTTTTTTTTGTTTTGTTCGACAGATGGTTTGCTATAGCCTGTTTTGCATTCTGAAACACACACACAGACGTATGTACCCTCTTTGGCAGGCAAGGTTTTGTTAAGATCCTTCTTATTTATGGATTGTTATTAGATGTGGACAGAATGAGTCAAAAGCCGAGGGAGCTAGCTGATCCAATTACTAAGAGATTGGGTTCGTTCAATAAGCAGAGTAATCAAAAACACAACCATCATCATCGCAGCTGTCATTTTAACCATAATTACAGAGCATGAATGGTCTTGGACAGGAAAAACTGACATGAACTACAAGAACTTTGTCAGATAATATTATTTTGGATACCGCTGATAGTCCATCTGCTTCACTTTATCCTGGATGATATATCCTCAGAGTGAGCCAGTTAAATTAAGGACCGAACATGGCTCCTGATGAAAAGGTCTATGGTTGGCTTGGTAAGTTCCACTGGTTCCACAGACATCTGTTACAATTCAGCTTCTCTTTTTAACTGATTAAATGACTAATGAATCTCATATTATAGCATGATGAACTATATGGTCAGCTAATGTTATTCCTATTAGGCATTCTTTGGAGATGTAAAACGAAAAAGATGCAACGAATAAGTTACAAGTTTTAAACATCAGTAAACTGAGTACCAGTTAAAAAACATCTGTGACTATAAATTAAGATCTACATTAAAGTCAATGAAAATAACTCAAAGACACCTTGTTTTGTTATTCAGCAACACAAAAAAGACAGAAGCTGGTAACATTGCTTTAGAGGTATTTGCTAGTTGTTATGCAGCAAGCTCATAAACATATTAGGGCATAGCTTCCTTTTTCAGACATGTCTATATGAGGTGATGGACATGAACCCATTCCACATCCCTCACAAGTTAATAAACCCTTAAATATGAGAAGAGGCCAGAGACTATAGTGTGTATTTGGAGAGATAGAAATAGGTGGATAATTAAGAAAATATGGATAAGTCGATATTAATGACTGTTGCTATGGTGATTAAAAACAGACATAAAATTGCGTATGGATTACTGTGACTTTGATACAATGAAGCCCGAACACACTTACACCCCGTCAACAAGAGGAAAGGAAAGAAGAGGAAAAATGGTAAACCTGGTCACCTCATTCCAAAGTTTTCCAAATAGCAGATCTTAGTCATTCCCTCATATTTTAAACTTTGGAAATGCTTTGAATGGGAGCCCCGCAGTTAGCGCCACAACTCTGTGAGGCTGACACTTCACTTGCCGAATCCAGGGTCCAAGATAGGACATACGGTACAATTTTGCCCCATTCGAGCCATCGTCTCTTGTTTTATGATAATAACGTTAGAAAAAGTACAATTTGCGTACACCTTCCCAACTTGACTGACTTAACCTATAACACGAAGAGTGCACAACTGGCATCCGAAGGAAATGGCCAAAGTGTCAGAAAGGTTTGACACTCAACGTGTCAGTTGCATTCCAATTTGGCAACTGAAATGTTAGTTGTGTTCACCTTCAGCTAACAAAGTGTCAGTTGGGTTCCTGCTTGGTGCCCAAAGGGTCAGCAGTATTCCCGTTTGTTGAACAGTCATTTGGGAAGAGTTTCTCTGTCCGAAATGGCAAACCGTTTTCTGTGGGGCAAACACAAATGGCAGAAATGTTCTTCACAGTTATGATTGCTTGGCCACCATTTTCATGGGTCTGTTGAGCCCAGTAGTGAATGTCAAAAAAATAGCGCTCCACGCCCTGACTCCCCAGTGGAAGGGAAAGAACCAAAAAGAGCAACAAAACAAACAAAAAAACTACAAAAGCTATAATCTCAGTGTTGCTATTATTAAAATGTAGATAAAAACAATCAATGCTTCATTTCCTTTCTCAATGACAGAATTATTATCCTGCTGGCAGTCTGTTAGAGACCATCACAAACATGCAACAAGAGAGAAAGGGCTGAATGGCAAGAGACAATGACGAGACAACAGATTTGTGGTAGTGAAGATTTGGGATTAATGAATTAAGAAATTCCAGAAATCAGGTGCTAAAAACCATCCTGTGTCCCACCGGCTCTCTGATAACTGTGGATGCAGTTTGTCACCAGGAACAGAAAATCGCCGGTGACATTGAGGCTGCAGGCCGAACAGGCTCTACCCTTTGAGAAGCATTTATATTTTATAAACTAGACTAGTAAACACACACACACACACACACACACACACACACACACACACACACACACACACACACACACACACACACACACACACACACACACACACACGGTTGATATTGTTCTTGACTTTGCATAAATACAAGGTAACATGGTGCTTTAAAGTCATTGGAATAAATTACATTACGCTTTCTGTCACAGTTTCAAAAGAAGCGCTTGAGTCAGTGAAAGTCTGAAAGAGAAAGTAGGACCGAGGTGAAGGAGGTGATAACATGATGGAGTAAAGGAACAAACAAAGAAAAAGAAAGCAAGCCTTAAAGAAAATTATGGCCGTGAAACAAAAAGAGGTAAAAGGGAGGGCAGATGGAGGAAGGATGGTGAGCAGAGAGAAGAGAAGCAGGATAACTAAAGGGCTGCTCGTCTTTTTCCCCCTTCGACTCCATCACTCTCATTTACTCTTTGTTCAGAGAAACACAGTCCCACATTGTAGCAGCTGCTTGTTCGCTCCAATTTTTTTTAATTTTTTTTCCCTTTCCTCTTCCTCGTCATGAATAAGATAAAATTTGCACACAAAGTATGAACATCTTCGCAGCTTTCAGCTCCCGCAATTAACCGTGAATCATTACTGACATCACGTAAATCTGTCCACTACCACCTTCTGGGCCAACAGCACACAGAAAGCGTGCACAGTACGAAGCAGTACTTTGAAATTGATTAACAGAATGAGACTCCGTAAGAGTGCGGAGAAAAACACAGGATCATTTGGCATTAAAACTGCATGAAGGGATGGCATGAGAAATCAATGTTTAATTGTGCACATGATAATCAATGGCTGGCAAATCAGCATGGCAGAAAATACTTGTCATTTTTTTTCTCCTTTTGTTTACTTGTACAGTCATTATTTAGTAAAGTAGCATATCCACCCCTCACATTTAAAGGGTAAACAGGACTTCAGAATTGATAATGTGGTTTGATCATGTATGAAACGCTGGATGGGTTTTATAATTTGAAACAAGGGCTTTTAATTTTAAAAAGGGCGTTGCAGCGTTCGTCCAAACAATGGTGTAACATTAGCACACATTCACTCTGTATGCTGTATGCATACTGTACATATTAAAATAAATATCACCAATATCACCAACTAATGGAAGGCATTATGCAAAGATTTAATTGTTAAGACATACTGGTTTTTTTCCAAAATTAATGAACTACTTACTATCGTCCTTCCCTCCTTATTCTCTCTCTTTTCACTTGCCAGAAGCGAATCGGAAATTTGGTTTTATATTATTAGTTCCAGACTTGCAGGAACTGAAAAATATCAAGGCCCAAAATCATCTCTTACTGATTATCATTTAGGCTTCTTATCCATACCTGTATGTCTAACATAATGAAATATGTGTTCGTATTGCATGTACCCTGCAAGTCTGTCTCTCTGAGAGAGTGGTACTTATTTTTTGATGCTTCAAAATTATCATTCTAAGTTTGAGAATCAAACTGCACGTATGTGACAAAATAATAAGCCTCATATTACATGCAGAGAGATCATGATTGAACCATTACTGTGAAAGAATAAACATGTAATTGTGGTTTTCTGTGGCTCCTTTTCTGTGGCACGACAGTGTTGTGTGATAAAGCTAAGGTGAGAGCTAAGCTGTAAAACAAATACAGTGACGTCAGAGGACCAGACTGCTGCATGTAATTTGGGTTTATAGCATCATTTTAACCTCTGTGAAACCAAACATTAAAGTTTTTGAGTTTTTTTAACGCAGTCTTTTAATATGCTGCACTACGTGGTGACTGAACTCATAAAAAATGATGGTGATAAATTCAAATTTAAGAGAGTCTATGAGCAGAAGCTTGAAAAGGAGAATGGAGAAAAGCTAAAAAGAAACATGGCGGTGCATCATGGCAGGCTTTGTGGAAGAGGACTCTTTCACTATGTCGATATGAAAGGTTCATTCCAAGGTAAAAAAAAAAAAAAAAAAAAAAAAGCAAAACAATTCTTAGTTTCAGGTGATTTTACACAAATCAAAACATATTTATGAATATTATTTGAAATTTTTGCAAATAGATGCCCCTAAAGCCTTCACACAGGCCCTTTAAAATCAGGTGAGACGATGACTAACAGCTGATGAAAAACCTTTTTTTTTAGTTCAGTTAGAGCTGACATGTGGCACCATTTGGATTTATCAGTGTGAGGTGACAGTTTTATTATACAGTTTAACATGCTCACAGCTTCATTTCTTAACAAGGTTATCTAACCCTCCATATACTGTGGAGTGCCATCAACTCTGTATTATTAGGCAAATCAAAATGTCAATCGTGCAAGTTCCCAACCAAGAACATTTTACTATTGTTGACAGATTACAGTGACTGCACACACAAACATGAAAAAAAGAGGATGCAGTAGGTATGCATGTGAATATTTTTTTTTTTCATATTTATTTCGTTATTTTAATTTTCTGTTTCCTCTCATTTTCTCTGCTTGTTGTTTGTTTTGTGAATCTTCTTGAATGGATAGCCGTGATATTTAGTAGACACATTTATGGTCACCAGAGGATGAACTGCAACAATTCTGATCCACTAACCTTTCATACATCTGGCCAAAATTTGATTTCTTCTTCGTCATACAATATCAGATCAGAGTAAAACTTGAATTGTGAGGCAGGAAAATTATCCAGCTGTCAAATCAACCCATTAGTCCTTGAAGATGACGGAATTACAGGTCAAACAATAAGGCATGTTAGATACTGATTGGCCTTGAGGGAACAGAATCCCTCTGTGGGGATGACATGTTGACTATTGAAGTTGTGTGGTGTGTCCTTGGAGGGAAGAGGAGAAGGGAGGGGAGGAGAGGAGAGGAGAGGAGAGGAGAGGAGAGGAGAGGAGAGGAGAGGAGAGGAGAGGAGAGGAGAGGAGAGGAGAGAGGAGAGGAGAGGAGAGGAGAGGAGAGGAGAGGAGAGGAGAGGGAATTTGATTTGATTTGATTTGATTTACGGCTTTAATTAGAGGCTCACACGAGTCGCAGGGTTAGGGTTATGTGATGATAGATTCAGCACTCAGAACCCTTGATTTCTCTGTTGGACTCATTAATGAAGAGGTTCACAAGTCAGGAATAACAAGAAGATGACTGGCCACTGTGCTCGTGTGTGTGTGTGTGTGTGTGTGTGTGTGTGTGTGTGTGTGTGTGTGTGTGTGTGTGTGTGTGTGTGTGTGTGTGTGTGTGTGTGTGTGTGTGTGTGTGTGTGTGTGTGTGTGTGTGTGCGTGCGCACACACTGATGTTTCGAAACTACAATCCCAGCTGTCCTTATAGTTGTTGCTTCCAGCAGCTGCTTTGCAACAAACAAAGCCGTGCACACTGCACACCTGCACATTCACAGACACGACAGCAGCTTTGAATATTTTATCTCTTGTGTGCTGCTTCCCACACCAACGGGAGCAAGAGCAATTTACCTCTGACACAAAGACAATTTGCAGAGTCAGCAACACTCATGTGCACACACAAGCACATTGTTTACAGCCTATGTTCTCTGGCACGGTGAAGGGTAAAGAGTAAGTAGGAGAGATAGTGAACTTACTGCAGGCATGCTGAGCAACTCTATCACAGCACACACACACACACACACACACACACACACACACACACACACACACACACACACACACACACACACACACACACACACACACACACACACACACACACACACACACACACACACCGTTTCAAACTATACAGATAAGACTTTAAATGGAGATTAAAATGGATTGCATATTTTTTAAATGTGACATTATTTGTTTTATCGTTTAATTACATTTATACAATGTTCTGTCTTATTGTCAAACTGAGCTCAGTTTTATTTAATTTTCCACAATAAATCTTGTTAAAGTTATGCACACACACACACACACACACACACACACACACACACACACACACACACACACACACACAATGTTTCAAATTATACAGATAATACTTTAAATGGAGATTAAAATGGATTGCATATTTTTTTTAAATATGACTTTATTTGTTTTATCGTTTAATAACATTTTTACAATGTTCTGTCTTATTGTCAAACTGAGCTCAGTTTTATTTAATTTTCCACAATAAATCTTGTTAAAGTCATGCAGCGTATGAGAAACATTGGGAGATTTCTTCAGTTAGAGCAGACAAACACAACATGGAGCTGTCCATGGTGCTGACACTTAGCAGCTTATAAACTCCAGTGAGCTACAGAGATACAGTGACAGCGTTCATGGCGCACTCGACTTAAGTGATGACAATATTTTCAATGGTTTTGACTTTGACAAAATCTTGTGTTTATGATATAACACAAAATTAGCTCCAGCTGGCAGGAAGGCAATAATTCATAAACAGTCAACATCACTCAAATACAGATCATTTAAGAATTACTTGAACATGTATTTTTGAAATTGTATGACTTCTAGCATATTGTTGAAATTCACACAATTTTAATCTTCAGAACATACTTATGAAATATGTTTTAAAGCTATACATGAAGCATCCATCAATAAAGTTGTACTTCTTGTACGGCTGGCGGAGACCAATCAAAGGAGCCAACCACCGTTTTCTTTGAGATGTAATTGAAACATGACTTGGCTCCATGAAATATAACACATTAATGAATATAGAAACAGATAAGCTGATATAGCTTTATTGTACTCTTACATATTATCATTACAATCCACTTCACACTAAATACATTACAACTCAACAGTGATCTACGTGACATTCAGATCACCAGCACCGTTTCTACAGTTTCGCTTCCACTTTATTCTTCAACTGAGAAAACTCAGGCAGGACAATTTAGGACTAAAGATGACAATGATTATATTTGACAGGTCTTTCTGTCAACCTAATCTTTTTGTCCAACTCTCTTTTCCCTCCCCTCAACCTCTCTGTCACTCTCATTCTTTCTCTTCTTGTCCTTTGGTCTTGCCGCAGACACTCAGGAGCAACACAAAACAACACTGAAGTCCTCTAAATTATTAAAGCAGACATGGCGCCTCTTTCTTTCTTTCTTTCTCTCTCTCTCTCTCTCTCTCTCTCTCTCTCACACACACACACACGCACGCACGCACGCACGCACACACACACACACACACACACACACACACACATAACCACTGTAAAACTGAATGTCTGCCCTAGAGGGATAAAAGTAGATAGTGACCAATTCAAGCTGACATGGTTGTAGAGAGCATGCACATCTGAGGGAGGAAGAGAGACGGGCAGGCGGCAAAGGTGAAAAGACAGACAGAAAGGAAGAGACTGTAGGAGGTGAGCAGAAAGACAGATGTAACAGGATGCAGTAGAGAGAGAGAGGACTCGAGACTCGAAAAGGGACTTTTAAGTTTTGAACAGAAAAATAAAAACAGAAGAGCAGATGATTATGTATTTTTCTGTGAGAGAAGGTTAGAAATGCTACTTTGGAATAATTTCTTAGAGAGAAAAATCATTAACTGCTTGAGTCAGAGGTCAATGAGCAACCTCCTGTATTACCAAACTGGTGAAACTTTTCTTTGTGTTTTAATCTTGTTAAAATGCCCGTTTTCAGTCTGGATCCTCACGGCAAATTACTACTTTTATGGTTAACAATAGCGCAGCAAAATGAATCAGGCCCTGGCATTAGTATTTCCACAGCAGGGAATAGAGACAGATGATTATAATACAAGAGATAATAATGTGAGCGTATTGGCATAGCTTATTTTAATAATGGAATGGAATGCAAATATAAATAACAACACGGGTTCAATTAAATCATTTATACAATTTTGAAGATGAAAAAAAATGTTATGTTTTGTATTATTACTACCATACAAAAGCTGTTCCTCATGCAGAAATACAACACAATTCCAGGTAATTTAAGTGGATCAACAGTGACTGATTAAGCGAGCATCAGCGATGTCACACATAATCCAATATCCTGTTTTCACCCCCTCACTTTTACCGTTCGATAAATTCACTACAATATTTGTAAACAGTCCTCTTACAGACAAAATCCAGTTGAGAGAAGCTGAGCTGAAAATACTGACACGCTTATCTATGTCATCTTTACTTATCTTCAGGTGACGGTAACCGAGTTATGTGAGCTTAGTGACTTTTTCCCTCAGGTTTTGGCTTTCAGGCAATATGTAAGCTGCCCTGTTATCTCGAGGGCATTTTGTTGCAGACTGTACCTAACAGGACTTAAAAAAGATCATTATCCCAAAACAATTTGAATTTTTGGAAACCAAAACTTTAACACAGGAAACTAATGAATAAACATTAACAAGTGTTCCGGTGTCCTTGGAGTATATATAAAGAAATGACATATTGTGTGGAGCATCATCTTGTATAATGAAAGTAGCTACATTCGTTAAAGCGATATGGTTCATCTCCAGTCATAATGATCTCCTCTGGATTCCATAAAACATGTGACCAAGGCAAGTTCGACGTTGGCATGTGGAGAGGAAGAGGGAAGCCAACAGGGGAAGCACATACACAGACCCAATGCTCAAACGCAAGCACGTACATATTCCACAGGAGCTACGGTACTTTTTTTTAGCATGCGCAAACAATCGCACGACGCTTAAGATTTAATGCCAGAGTGTAACACCACGTGCGCAGGTGTTACACGATAACGATGTCCCGGTTTCTTTTTTGGGGGGGATCAAATCAATCCACGCAACACCTCTGCTCTCTCACCAGCTCCTTTGATTTGCGTTTGGACATGTACATCACTTTGAATAGATGTTTTATTACAATGCCAAACACGTCTAAATAGAAATTCACATTGGCACGGTCAAAATGACAGCAAGGATCCTATAAACTGCAGTAACGGATGATGTAAGTGGACGCCTGCCATTATTAGCATAATGAAGATTTTTCGATCGTAACTTATAGCCATTGCCATAAAATAAACAACACTATGAGAAAAAATGCAGCTGGGTCGACAAGCACCTGCATATTACCAGTACTGTTTGATGTGTAAAGATGATAAATGATTCGGGGAACCTGGTCCTATTAGCTTTAATTTTTTATAGTGTTTAATATTCCTCACTGAAAGAGTACAGTAGGGAACAGACCAAGTGATAATATGGGATTATGAATAGTTGTAGGTTTTTTTTGTTTTTGTTTTTTTTTTGGGTGGGGGGGGGGGTCATTTACTATCCATTTATCTTTAGGAGGCTTGTGAGGAGACTGGACAGTTGACATTTGTCGAGAGGCGGGCACGCCGCAGACAGGTCGCCAGTCAATCACAGGGCTGACGTATAGAGACGGACAACCATTCACAATAAAATTCCCGCCTGTGGGCAATTTAGTGTCGCCGATAAATCCAAGCAGCAAATCCTTAAGACTCTTTGGAGGAAGCAGGAGCACCTGGGGGAAAAAAAAAAACACACACACAGCCACGAGAAGAATATGCAAATTCCATGCAGGAAGGTCCCAGCTGGCCGGTAGATTTAGACCTAGAAACTGTCCGTGCTCCAAACACACTTCCCTAACAAATAGTACTCTTGCGTGTTAGGACTGTTACGCGTGTAGTACTCGAATATTGACAGGATGCTTCAAACCGCACCCTGCCGTTCTGCACTTACAGGAAATAACAATATGATGCAAATGCAACACCTGGCAACATATCTGCTGGCTATAATGATTTTTACCCAGAAATGAACTCGTTTTCGTGCCCTCTGGTTCACACAGTCAAAAAAACACACTGATGGCTTCAATCCGACAACAGTATAGTTGTACTCAATGAAAAATAAACACTTTTGATTGGTGTTCTGCAACAGCTGCAGCTTCCTGCTACGCTTTTATTCAAAAGTTCTTTACGTTGGTTTTTTTCTCACCCTGCTATGTGGCCAGGATGGCGACCGTCGAGTGTAAAAGTGTCCGGCGTTTCACACGAATTATTTGGACCGTTTTAAGTGCACCATCCGGGCCCTTGCGGTGCACGGCATGTTTCCACACTTGTCCATTTGAACGCACGTATGGACTCAAAAGAGTGAGTGTTAGCATGTGAGTACACCACTTGGAACACAGCAATTGTTGCTACTTGACATCATAGTCTCTCGTGGGGTTTACTCAGCAGCCAGCAAGTACAAGACAAGACAAGTACATTCCCTAAATCCCTCTACTTCTACACCCTTTGGGATTCTGTGAAAAAATGTCCAATGAGACAGTGGTCCATTTATTACACACAAATGAAATATGTACGCTGTGTGAATGTATTTTGTTTGAGACCGAGTCACTCTAACACTTATCTATTAGTGATGTCCCCCCCAAATGTTTTGCTTCCTCCTCAAGCCCTCCCAGGCTGTTCCCTGTCCCAGTGAACCCTCTGGGAATCACTATTATTTCTGCTGCAGACCTCTTCTTGCTGCTGTTCAGTATCCTTGGATCGAATCTGTTCCTTTATGTTGCAGCCTGAAAGTTAAAATGTTAATTCCTTATCGCACCCTTTAAAAATGTGTTGACACAATAATTGGTGTCTACACTATATGCTTCTAACTGAAACAGACATTTATTACACAAGGTGACTTGGTGTACATTAAAACGCATAATCCCTTTTGTGCAAGTTACTGAGTTGCTAATTACTATGCTCCTTTTATATCCGTTTGTTACTCTCACTGTCAAACTGAGTGCAAAGCACAGACAGCTGCTACTAATATAAAGCAAATACAAGGCTCTTGTGTTTTTAAGTGGGAAAGGGTATCTTTAAGATGTGTCAAACTCTTCTTTTGGATATTCAAACTCCACATGGGGCTAAACACACACACACACACACACACACACACACACACACACACACACACACACACACACACACACACACACACACACACACACACACACACACACACACACACACACACACACACACACACACACAAGATAACAAGATAAAGAAGTTATAGCAAATGGCAGAGACTGTCAGAACTAGGCAAAGAAATTACTGCTGATAAAAGATGACAATATATAATCCTCGTCGAGTGACTCAGTTGAAACAGACTCTGTCTGTTTTATACACAGAGCACACAGAGCTTTGGAGCTGGCGAGGGCCGCACGAGCAGGCAATCAGGCATAGGATGCTTAGAAAGAGAATATTACACACAGATAGAGACAAGAGGCGGAGATTTGCCTAACAAGTAAGGCACCTGGTTTCCTTGAAAACACTTAAACAGGACAACTTTCTGTCAGCACGTTACAGGACAGAACGAGCAAGACTGGGATGATGGAGGGAGAGGAGGGAGGCAGAGGAAGAGAGAAGTAAAGGCACAAGTAAAATAAAAAGTGACCTTAGAGACAGACAATAACTTGTCCTCCTCTTTAGGATAAAATGTGGAGTGTTGGGTTAGCAACATCAGAATTGCTATAACAGCTTTTATACACAAAATCTGACTAGAGGTAGAGGTGAAGGAGAAGGAAGGGGTGGAGTGAATAGTTGGGAGGAGATGGCAAAATTGACTGCAAATCAGAAGGCATTTGCCACAGTCTGTAGTTGAATATTGGCAAAAATCTGGGGATATGATGCTTACCATTATACAGGGATTATGATACAATATATTGCAATACATTCTGATTCTGATATTTGCGATTTTGTTTTACATATCATTTTAGGAAAACTGTCACGGTAGAAATCCAAAACTTTTTTTTTTTCTGTCAGAACAGTGGAATCTGCTTTGGCATTTTACAGTCCCTCTAACGTCCACCATCAAAGTACTACTTTTTCTGTAAACTGAGCAAGGAAACTTCCACAAATATTTCCATGTAAACAATTAATAAAAAAATCAGCAGAGTGTTTCTAAGAACCAGAACGGTATCCTTACTTATCCTATGCAGTATACCACGTCCGTCCAACTGCCCATTGCTTATTTGTTGCCCGTCCATCTGAAGGCTGTGGCCACTGAATCGGTGTTGACCGACAGCTCTAACGCCTGACACTGGACTGCAAACCAACCTTGTACGTTGTAGGTCGCACTCCCGCTAAGCCACAAAGAAATACATCATCGTCAAAAAAAAAAGGAGAAAAAGCAACAGGGTCAACAAAACTGGACAATTTCCATTCTGTAGCTGAGCCTACAGACTCTGAAAATGAAGGTCACAACCAGGAACCAGTTGCACTTCGATTCTTGGACTGCCAGAAAGAAAAAAAAGAGATAGAATAGTGAAAAAGCAGCCCTCTCCCCCATTTCAACCACTTTGTTGCTCTTGAGCAAGGCCCTTAATCCCCAGCTGCTCCAGTGGAGCTACTCAGTTGACAGATCCCACTGTGGCTCTGCCGAGCTGCTTCCGCGCATGAATGTGTGTTACTGTGCAAGTGCGATCAGAGCGTTTCCTGAAACAAAACAATTTCTCTCAGTCAAACGACCCCGTATGAAACAAAGGTAAAAAAACAACCAAAACAAAGTAAGGAACTAAGTAAGGGCAATGAAGTCCCACCAACATAACAGATGAGTTGTATGTAATAGAGAAGCCCTACATACAGACCAATGAAATACAGTAAGAGAAGTTGTATTTGAAGGCATTTGCCATTTAATGGCATAACTCCCAATCTTATTAAGAAGAGTTCAGGACTGTCATAATCTGCGTCACAAAATCGATCGCATTACTGAAGGGTGATGCAAAGTCACGGTGCTGGTTTGTCTGGTTTGGAATATTGGTGTCATATCACCACAGGAGATTTGGCACCAGGAAATAAGTGTTGTTTTTTTCACTTTCCAGTGTATCTTCAGGGAAGTCACAGCTATCAGTACATCACTGCTTCCTTGCTGCGTTTGCCAGACACATTCTTTCTCAGTGCCTTTGATCACCTGTGTGCTAAAGGTCGCTGGAGGTGTGTGTTTGTGAATATTACATTCCTGGAGTGGAACGGTTCATGCAATGTACAGTTCAGTCACGGTTTTCGGGTCAGTTCGCCAAAAAAAAGTTACCACCTGTCTGGTTTAACAAAATTCTGGCAAAAGAACACAGACATTCGTCAAATTGTATTTAAAAGAATAGGTTTTCAAATTAGCGTGAACAAAAAAAAAATACAACTTTATTATGCCAGGATACTAGCATGTGTTGCATAGTGCTTGCGTACAGTCACTAGTTTATCCACCACTTTTTTTTTTACATCATTGTGATTGGTAACACTAAACCAATAAGTGCTCCCATACAGCAGACCAAAAACCATGCTGGTAGATGTTTCACTGGTTGAGAGGTTGTTGTTTTTTTCTCTCCTAATAGCCTTTTTCAAATGAAGCAAACAATACAAACATGCTCCCGAACCCTGACAAGCACACCAAACAGGTCAGATGTACTAGTTGAATCGTTCCACCCTCTATTACATACACGTATGACCTCCACAACTCCGCACCGCTCTGCTCTGTACACTTCAGTTGGCTGAACACTCCCACTGTCTTTTGGTGCCTGACTCTGTCAGCTCACAAAGGTTTGAACAAGGCATAATAAATGTAGTCTCCAACACTTCAAATTGATCACATATCATTTGGTGGAATTTTTCATTGAGCCTTGCTGGTCGTCTTTATGTCACATTTCATTTCTACAATCTGGCTTCAATTCACCACCTCACCGTCTGTGTCGGCAATTTTCCCCGTCTCCAAAACCTACATACGGATGGCTCAGAGTTTGCTTACAGGTGTGGACTATTTACCGTCAAGTTTGTCTTTATAAATCCCAACTTTTGCGTGAGGAGTGGCGTACGCCTCTTTCAGGCCCCGTTTTGTGCGTACGCAACGGTTATAAATGATGCCACAGGTCACTACTTGTTCTCACAGAATTCATGTCTTCACTGGCAGGTTTAGAGACGATTTCATGAGTGATTATTAGTGCATCAGATTCTGCTTATAAAAGGCTGTAGGCTACATATTATCAATTGTACTTGTGCTATTAATATAACTATGAATAATGTACTCCATTTCTGCTAAATAATTGAGCTGAATCCTACATACGGTACTTTTAATAAAAAAAAGTTAAAAAAAAAAAAAAAACTGAATACAGGACTTTTTCTCTGACAGTGTTTATACTGTGCAGTAGTTTGCCTGTAGCCCTCAAATCAGTAAATGATCCGCTAAAGGTCTGAGGCATCTGAAACGAGCACCCATAACAATCAGCTTTTTATTTTTTTTATTTTTTTTACTTTTAATTATTATCCCATGTTCACATAATTCAGTTAACTACTCTGTGTGTGGCCTCTGGGCTACTAGCATACATAAAATACCTGGGGCAAGGACAGATGAACTACAAGCTGGGCCGTCAAAACTGTACACTTCTCCGCCTCGATGTGACAGACTTTCTCTGAACGGTTCAATAGATTACTTGTGTTGTTCATGTGACGTTTATTGCCAGCATCAACTCTAGTGATGAGTAACTACATTTTGTGAGGATCTCTCTGCCACTTTCACACACAGCAAGGTCTCTTTCTCTTTGTGTGTGTGTGTGTGTGTGTGTGTGTGTGTGTGTGTGTGTGTGTGTGTGTGTGTGTGTGTGTGTGTGTGTGTGTGTGTGTGTGTGTGTGTGTGTGTGTGTGTGTGTGTGTGTGTGTGTGTGTGTGTGTGTGTGTGAGAGAGAGAGAGCTACCCTTTCAGGTCTGGTTGGCTCAGGGTTCTCCTGAAGCAGCTGAGCGATACCGGCAGGCCAGAAGGGCAGATGCCAAAACTCTGGCGTGGGAGGGGTTCGGGGAGTCCGTGGAGAAGGACTTTCGGTTGGCCTCAAGGAAGTTCTGGCAAACCATCTGGCAACTCAGGAAGCGAAATCAGGGCCTACCCCGGGCTGTTCTTAGGTGGCACAACTGCTGACTCAGACTGGGTTATTGTTGGAGGTGGAAAGAGCATTTTTTTTTTTGGAACTCCTAAACCCGACCAGCATGCCCCCTGGAGAGGAGGCAGAGTCTGAAGACTTGGGGGGGGGGGGGGGTCTCACTCATATCCCTGGCAGAGGTCGCTGAGGTAGTCAAAAAGCTCCTCGGTGGCCAGGTGCCGGGGGTGGATGAGATCCGTCCTGAGATGCTGAAGGCGCTGGACATTGCTGGGCTGTCTTGGTTGACACGCCTCTTCAATGTTGCATAGGGGACGGGAACAGTGCCATTGGACTGGCAGACTGGGGTGGTGGTGAGGAGAGGGTACCACACTACTCAGCCTCCAGGGGGAAAGCTTCTGCCAGGGTGCTGGAAAGGAGGCTCCGACCGATTGTCGGACCACGGATTCCATAAGGAGCAGTGCGGATTCCGTCCTGGTCGTGGAACAGTGGACCAGCTCTTTACCCTCGCAAGACTGCTGGAGGGGTCCTAGGAGTTTGCCCACCCAGTCTACATGTACTTTGTGGACTTGGAGAAGGCTTACGACCGGGTCCCCCGGGGTTTTTTTGTGGGGGTGCTGCAGGAGTACGGGGTGCCGGACCCGTTGCAACGGGCCATCCGGTCTCTGTACAACAGCAGTAGGAGATGTGTTCGTATTCTCTGCAATAAGTCTGACACGTTCCCGGTGGGTGTTGGCCTCCACCAGGGCTGTCCTTTGTCACTGATCCCGTTTGTGACCTTCAGGATAGCTACGCGCAGCCGAGGGGAAGGAAAACATCAGGTTTGGGGTCTCGGCATCACTACTTAGCTGTTTGCAGTTGATGTGGTCCTGTTGGCCTCTTCAGACCGCGACCTCCAGCATTCACCAGGGCGGTTTGCAGCCGAGTGTGAAGCAGCGGGGGGGGGGGGGGGGGGGAGTTAGCACCTCTAAATCTGAGGCCATGGTGCTCTGGCGGAAACCGGTGGATTGCTCCCTCCAGGTGGGGATGGAGTGCCTGCCCCAAGCGAAGGAGTTTAAGTATCTCAAGGTCTTGTTTACAAGTGAGGGTCTGATGGAGCGGGAGATCGACAGGCCAAAATTCTAAACTGAGTGGTGTTCCAGTCAAATAATGCTGCCTTTAGGGGAGGACAGAATTGTTGTTTATAATTGTTTTTGAAAGACAAATGTCACCAACCAGAGTTTGGGCACAGCTTTAGTGCCACCAAGCCCAAATACATAAGACTCCTTATAGGGACTATATGCTATACTTAAAAGACTTGGGACCAGCTCTTAAGAGACTTCTGCAACTTTAAAACAAAATGCCCAGTTTGACTATCATCACAGTTTCTATTTATAATTCTGATGGATTCAGCTCACCGTTTTCTGATCTTTAGCATTCTTTTCTGTCTAAAAACTATTCCACAAAGGTGCAAAACAAACAGTTACAGGGAAATAAAAACCTGGGGCAAGGAGCACTATGAAAAAACTACATGCTTCCTGTCAGATCAGCAACACCTTTCACTAATCAATCTTGACTTCTCTAAGTCCCTCAATTACCAATACAAGAAGCTCAACTTGGTGGTCACAAAATGAAAAAAAAAAAAAAAAAAACACACAAAAAACAAAAACAAATATGTGCATATAACAAAAAAGTGAGGAGAGCCTTTTTGTTAAAAGTGAGGAGAGACTTTTTGTTATATGTCCATATTTGTGGGTTGTTTTGTTTTTAGTTAGAAAATAACTTATGACGTTATTTTCTATTTCAAGGACACAAACAGATGAGAATACTTACTTTTTCCATGGCTCTTGTATTTGGCACTAAATTGACTGGATGCCTGTGTTGTTCTACTGTGTATTATTTGTAGCAGGAGGTGAACTTGGTTGTTTGTGCCTGTATGTGTGCTGGATTCGATCAGTGCTCTGAAGAGACACAGTCTTGACTTGTATTTCCAGCCTGCAGCTTCCCCATAGACCATGAGCATTAAGGTGAACTGGGTTACTGCTGATCAATACTTGGAGCACAATGAAACTTAAATTGATGTGGGTCTTTGATTTTCCTTGACTCCCACATCACTTTGGCAGCGGGCCATCCTAACCAACTACTTGTAGACATGGATTTTCTTTGAAAGGCACTCCCTCGACTGCTGCTAGAGGTTCACTTAGCCAGTGGCCATCACTGGATGCAACTGTGGCTGGGCATATTAACATGTAGATGAATGGATGTACACAGTACACTAATTCTTCATGTACAGAAGCTTTGGTTGCGTCCCAGTCCAGCTCTTTTCGCCCTCTGTCATGTTTTGCAGCCATTTTAACCTCCACAGTAGGCATGTTAAAATTAGACATCTTCAAGCAGTCAGTAGGAAACTTGGATAACAAAAAGTCAAAGGAAATGTCTTTTGTTTTCAAGAAAAATAGCACAAGCACACCTGTCAAGCAAAATATTCCACAAAACTGAGTTTGTCAGGTTTTAAATTATGAAACAATAAATATACAGGTCAAAATGAAGACAAAAAAGACCACACACTCCCAGTTGCTTCGCTAAAGATCAGTGTTACAGTGAATTAGAATTTAGTTTGCCATCGTTTAGTCTGCTGAGCTGTTTGACAACATTTAGAATCATATATCAATCAGTTTGATATCAACCAGTTTCTGTAAAAACTGTGGTGAAAGTTTCTTCCCTGTTTCTGTATTATATAACAGTTTTAAATAAAAATTACTATTAATAGTGGAAAAACTATATATTTTGTGCATATTTGAAATGAAAAGAAGTAAATACAGCCCCTGAAGCTAACATGCATTGACTCGTTAATGCTAACGGTAACACCTCATCAATCATAGGCTTCTCTAAGCAAGTTAAAACCTGAAAATGTGTCTAACTGATGCCTACAAAGAAGCGAGGGCTATAAAAAGTTATCAAGGCACTTCCATTTTGCAACTATTATTATTGTTAATAGGAAATGGCAGATATGGGGAGCTGTGGTTGTCAAGACAAGATCCGGAGTCTCCTCTGTCTTCTAATCGAGCCTTTCTATTGTATGTAATGATAGGTAGGCCCAGTCGTATCTGGAGACACTCTGGGGCACAATTATCAGATGTCTGACTCCCATTAATCATTGACCTCAATGACGGGTACTAACTCTGTTCTGCAGTGCCTCCTCTCCTGACTGCGGAACTCTTCGTTGTGACACAAAAGGTTAGGACTCTTGCTGCCCAGAAAAAAAAAACGAAAAAAAACAACACTCTTTTCAGCCACTTGTGTGTGTGAACTCACTCTTTTGGTGGGAGTCATGTTTCATCATTTCACCTTTCTTCTTTCTTCAGGTCACTCTCTGCCCTCTCACCCTTTTCCACTGGTTGACACAGAGAGATGCCGAGAACAAAAGGAAGAGAAAACTCCCTGCATGAACTGCTTCTGCCCTTTTTCCGTTCGCCTTTCAAAGTGGTTGATAAAATAGTGCAGCAGTGATGTGTGTGTTTGTGTATTTGAGCATGATTGATTACGTGTCGCACTGATTAATAAGGAGACGTTTATTAATGACACACCTGCAGATCAGATGTATAATTTTCTCATGTTGCAGACATAAAACAGCAAATTAAGATTAACATTCTGTTTTATAGACACTTGATACATATCATAAATCAATCAATGACTGTAAGTGATTCACGGCTAAAAGTAGTTGAAAATGTATAGGTGATTGAGATTGAATTGTAATCAGTTTCAATATGATTTAATTTTTCAGTTTTATGTCAATCAAAATTTTAACTATATTAACTCATTTCAAAAAAGTTGATAAATGCCCTTTATGTGTTATAATTTTTAGGAAGCACATATCATTGGTCAGATTGAAAAACAAATCTTAACCCTTCCATTTCCATAATAAATATATTTATCAAAAACACATAGCAAATAAAAATATAACTATGCACACAACACACGCAAATAAACCGAAAAGAGAAATTTAGGTTTATATTACTATATGTCAATCCAATCTACGGCTGCAACTAACTTTTTTTTAAAATTTATTCACCCATAAATTTGACTTGTAATATTAGCTGTCAGCAAATAGTGAAATAAGCAGATGTTACCAAAGCCCAAAGTGTTGCCTAAAATGTCTTATTTTGTCCTGGATGTAACCCACATGAAATGTAAGTCTACTAAAAATATGTCATTTAGAGGTGTAGTTGTATCATTTCAGAGGGTCGCGAACAGGTAACCACTTCCCGTTTCCTGTTCAACTCCTCTTTCAACAAACCGCGAACAAACGGACAGTTCTTGGTATGAAACGCCACATAAAAGTCTTAATATCTCGACTGTTTCCATATACCAGTGCTAATAAGCGGTTCTTTTATTAGAACCCCGGCTGTGAACAGGAGAGAGACGGTTTCTGGCCGGTTAGAAGTGTTTTGAAACTCCGGTGAGTTGAAGCACACGTCCCACTACCTTGTTCGCTGCTGTGAGGCCAGAGAGAGAAAATATCGTACACACGGTTAAGAATTCAGGTACTCTTCATAAAAACCAATCGGCGTTATTGAAAATGTTGTCTAACGTTCCAACATACTTTGGTGCATGTAGTATCATTGAATTTGCTCAAAAATGATTGTTAGAAGTCGTAGTTAGCTGCAAGACTGCAACGTAGCTGGTCTGTGGAGCCTGTTACATTCCGATGAAGCGTTGTCAGTGGGCAAACTTACAAAATCGGCAAGGGATCAAATAATTATTTCCTTCGCTATATGTTAAGTGGGTAATATTTCAGTTCATGTTAAAATGTAATATGATAATAGGATGTCTAATAGTTATGAAAGGACATGCTACAAGTTTAAAGTATGGAAGATAATTCATTTATCAACGTTAAAATGCCAGTTATTGTATGACATGGTAATTCAACTCATTATGACCTTAGTATATCCTTAGTATTTTGTTATACATTATTTTTATTAATTTGGAGATACAGTACCTTTGTGAGTACTATACTCTTAGGCTGGGGAGCATGATAGCTGAAACTAGTAACTTTCTTTTTCTCAGACGCTCAGTCTGAGTTTCATGTCAGCACTGTCTGAAATTTGCTTCACCAGTCACCAAAGAGAATAACCACTAAATAACCCTTTAAAGCTACTGTGGAGGGCTCACAAAGGCCCTATAAAAGTAAATAACAGACTGGTTGTTAAGTAAATCTGCTGAATTCACTGAGTAGCTTCCCAGTAGTTTTGTTACAAACAAATCTAATTCTGTGTGCAAATGTGTCTTCTCAGTGTAGCTGAGGAAATTACTGCAAAGCGATCCCTGTACACATAGTTTGAATACACAAAACACCGTCTGACCAGCATGGGGATAGTTAAATCGGTCATGCTTCATCCTGTTCCACTGTGTATTCCTCTTTCCTTCTCAGCTTTGTGTCTGAAGAGTCATCCTGGGATTTATCCATGGGAGATGAAGCCCTGTGTAACAGACGTACAAAAAACCCACAGAAGGAGAAACACAGAGGGACATGAGAAGCCAACTGTGATTGATATTTTTGAGTTGCAAACATTTGTGCCAAACATTCCTGCTCTCCCTTCACGACTCATTACATTGTTGCCTGTGATGCTTGTCAAAACGACAGAATGGCTGTCACCCTGATACAAAGACTGCAGTTATGACAAGAGAGGAGAAGAGGAAAAAAAAAAAAACACTCCTCCCCGAGGCTTCCCAGATGGTGGAGGAAGACTCATTAACTTGGATGGCGCTGGACGGTATAACCAAAAGGTTTTACCGTGGCACGATCCTGGAGGTTTCATGGTGTATAATGAGATATCACACGGCACTAAAGCTGGAGCTGGAAGAGATCTGTGGCCCTGTCTTCAGCATCACATACAAATCACAAAACTGTGGGTGCAGCATTACACAGCCCGAGGTTGAGCTGGTGGATAAAGCACGTATCAAATCTGGAAGTGTCCATCTTATAGCTGGCAGTGTGTTGATGTTACTGATAATTCACAGCCCTCCTTGATACCTCAGGAGCGGCTTGTTGCACAGGAGCTGCAACCAAAACAAAGGGCGCACGGTCGCTGAAAGTATTAAGAAGTTCCTTTGTGACCCTGACTAAATCCTTGAAGAGTGTTTCAAACATCCAAATCCAGAGGTTGTCCAAAGAGCTTCAAGCACTGGTTTAACATGAACAGACCGTTCCCCTGCGTCCTCCCAGAAATCATTCGCTCTGATACGAGTTTAGGTTTCTCAAATCCCGAAAGACGTATCTGGCCAACTACAAGAACAAATAAAGAAATGCCACACTCAGTCTTTCTTCTTATTTTGGTCTCCCTCAACTCCCAAGAAAAGCATCAGTCTTTATTGTTGAAAAGATAATTGATGGTGTTTATCAGCTAGTTGCTAACTTTGTCTACCAATTGCTGCGGGGCAGGTAAGAAAACAGCGTGTTTGCCCGACCTGGTTTGCTGAAAGTATCGGCCTCCTGCTGGTAAAGGCACAAGTACATTCAAAGACCATACAACCAAAACAACAAGCTAAAACGGACTAAAAGTGGCAGATATGGTGGGTAACAGTCTGATTTCATACTTTTGGCTAAATCAGAGAACCTGCAGCGCAAATCACCACGCAGCTACACCATACAGAACGTGTGGGCCTCTTGGATACTCCGACAACCAGCTGAGTGTTTTGTGAGTCATTCAGTTGAGACTCTCGTGATGTTGCCAGAGTAGAAGACAGGGACGTACTAGTCAGTGTTGTTGAATTTAAGTTTAACATTAAATTGGTCTATGTTGCCGTTTCCCTCTGGTCTACATCGTAATGGGTACTTGCTGACCTCATGTCAGGAAGCTTTGGAAGGCAGCACATGCTATTTTAGTTTTATTCCCTCTTTCTTCTGTTTTTTTCTGTTGATAGAGAGCTAAGTTAGGACTGTAACCTTATGTTTCGAAGTAGTTTCTTAAGTATTGTGATTTTATTTCCACTCTTCGGTTTGGTTTGCTGTTTTGACTTTGGCTTCTTGACCTGGCGCGAAGCAACAGATTGAAATGCTGAACTACTTCCTGATTTCCTTCTTCCAGTCTTCATGTTACTCATTTGGTTTCTCCTCGACCAAATTGGGTTCATAACATAACAACGACATCAATGAATTTGCAAAACAAGGCAAAATGAAGAAGTCAATAAGGTTAGTGGTGTAAGTGTGCGGATATGTGGTGAGTGGATGTTGGTGGGGAAAAATAAATAAAAGAATCAAAATGGTGTATTTCTCCTGAGAGCTGAAGTGTAAGCTTTTATAGTGGCTGGGATCAGAGGGCCTCAAGTGGGAGGCCCCACCTATCAATTACCTGTTCCTGCAAGAGGCAAGGAAACAAGAAACAAGTAAGCGGCTCAGAATATACAAACCATTCATTTATGCAGGTTTAAAACCTTGTAATGTTTTAAAGGAGGGCATTTGCTATTAAAGCTACAAACGTGCTGATGGTTGTGCTATGCCACCTTAAAAGCAATAAATCAGAGTGCCCTTTAAAGCCTGAAGCAGGGTGTTCAGCAAAGCATCAAAGCAATAAACCAGACCACATCCAAACTGTGAAAGGTGAAATATAGCTTTCCTCAACAGACTTTCTCTTCATCTGGGGTAGAGACTTTTCCCCGAGACTTGTTTTGGTGTTGGAGTACTGGTCAGAGAAAGAGTGATAAGATAGTGTAGGTTTATTCATCGTTCGATCAAACTGAGGCGTGTCCCTCTTTTCTTTCTCCTTTGGTCGTGCTGCTCTTTATTCTGAAGTCTATAGCCGTGACCTGATATTTACCACACTGTACATGAACGTGTTTGTGTCACCAGTACCTGGGGCAGTGTATCTGAATCCCCAATAAGAGACCTAACAGTCTGTGGTGTAATGGGTAATTTGAGTGGCCTGGTGTGAGCCAGTCAGCTCTTTTACTACAACCTATCTGAAGCCGGTTCCTCTTCCAGCTGAATCACCACTAATCTGTCAGACTCTATCTGCAGACCACTATGTAGCAGATAAGCGCACAATCAGAAAGGGCCGAGTCGAAGGTGCCAGTGAAGAGAAGAAATGAGATACAGCGCGGGACTGGGTGGAAAAAGTGGACGTGTCATCCTCATCGCTGCTTTTCTCCGGAGCTCGGGGCTGTAGTGATCTATCAGGCGTCGGGTTGTAGACTGTGATCAGAAGGGATTAGCTGAGAAGGCGATGAGGTCAAACAAAATCTTTGCTCAAATGCTGCACTGAACCTAACGGCTCTCTGTTCTTTTGTTGTCTGGTTCTCAGTCCTGACTGAGAAAACACAGAGTTTTTCTTCTGTGATAAACAAATCCTGCCGTGTCAAAGTAAAACCTCTTCTTGTGTCATTCTCTTTAGGACTTATCGCCGGACACTATCACGGTACTTGGATTTGAAATGTATTGTGATTTATAAGTAT